>NC_057813.1:519065235-519281690 GCF_018294505.1 Triticum aestivum
GCTTCCGGGCGCAACAAGACAACGACCGCGGCAAGGCGCTTGCCACGGCAAGCTACCACTCTGTACCCGCGCTCCAGCACATCCACCAACGTGTCGCCCTGGGACCTCTCCAGGCGCGCGTGGCAAGAGGATGTGCAGCCAGCGATGCGAGGTGGCAAGCGGCGCTGACAAGATTGCCATCGTGGCAAGCGGTGGCGCTCCTGACGGTCCCTTTTCTGCACTGTTTGGGCGACACATACGGGCATTTAATGCCTTTGTCCCCTGCCGTCAGGGTTAGGTATGATACACTGTACAAGTAGTTGTACCAATCACATCTTTTCCATTTTTACCCTTGACCGCGTTGCCACCTGTCGGTGACCCCTTGAGCATATAAAAGGAGGCCCATGCGCAACGTAGAGGGGGGTTCGAAACCAGAAAACACTCACGCTCGGTCTCGTTAGCAGCTGGTGTGTACTGTAGCATTCAGCGCTCCCGAGCAAGAACACAATACAAATCAGACAAGCAGAAGTAGGAGTATTATCTCTCCGGAGAGCTCCGAAGCTGGGTAAAACCGCTCATGTGCTTCGCCTCAATCCGCTCTTCGCGCGGTCTCCGCCCCCCGCCGAACCGAAAGGGGCCCGGTCCGCCGGCCCCATAGGTGTTCGTTCCCACGACACCCCTCAACCTACTGCACCTACTGAAAATATTGAATATGAAATTCCTTCGGGTATGATAGAATAACTGCTAGCTAATCCTTTTGCAGGAGATGGAACTGAACATCCTGATATGCACTTGATATATGTGGAAGAAATTTGTGGATTGTTTAATCTTGCAGGTTTACCCAGGGATGAAGTTAAGAAGAAGGTTTTCCCTTTATCTTTGAATGGAAAGGCATTGGCATGGTATAGGCTATGCGATGATATTGGATGTTGGAATTGGAATCGATTGAAATTGGAGTTTCATCAAAAAAATATCCTATGCATCTAGTTCATCGTGATCGGAATTATATATATATAATATTTGGCCTCGTGAAGGAGAAAGTATCGCTCTAGCTTGGGGGAGGCTTAAGTCAATGTTATATTCATGCCCCAATCATGAGCTCTCAAGAGAAATTATTATTCAAAAAATTTATGCTCGGCTTTCTCGTGATGATCAATCCATGCTTGATACTTCGTGTACTGGTTCTTTTATGAAGAAGACTATTGAATTCCAGTGGGATATTTTGGAAAGAATTAAACACAACTATGAAGATTGGGAACTCGACAAAGGTAAAGAGTCAGGTATTAAGCTTAAGTATGATTGTGTTAAATCTTTTATGAATACCGATGCTTTTCAAAAGATTAGCACTAAATATGGACTTGACTATGAGATAGTAGCCTCCTTTTGCGAATCATTTTTTACTCATGTTGATCTCCCTAAAGAGAAGTGGTTTAAGTATCACCCACCTATAAAAAAAATTAAAGAGCCGATACGAGCTAAAGAGGAAACTATATAATGTTGATCCAGTTGTTCCTACTGCTTATATAGAGAAACCATATTTCCCTGTTAGGATAAAGGAACATGCTAAAGTTTCAACCATGGTCAACAAAAGTTATATTAGAACACCTATACCTAATGAACAAACCAAAGTAGAACCTAGTGTTGCTATGGTTAAGGATCTCCTGGAAGAAAATATAGATGGGCATGTTATTTACTTCTGTAATGAAGCTACTAGAATTGTCAAACCTGATAAAACAGATAATCATAGACTTGTTGTTGGCATGCCCGTTGTCTCAGTTAAAATAGGAGATCACTATTATCATGGTTTATGCGACATAGGTGCTAGCGTGAGTGCTATTCCCTTTACCTTATATCAAGAAATTATGAATGATATAGCACCCGCAGAGATAGAAGAAATAGATGTTACTATTAAACTTGCTAATAGAGATACCATATCACCAATTGGGATTGTTAGAGATGTTGAAGTCTTGTGTGGGAAAATAAAATATCCTACTGATTTTCATGTTCTTGGTTCCCCACAAGATGATTTTTGTCCCATTATCTTTGGTAGAACTTCTTGAACACCGTTAATGCTAAAATAGATTGTAAGAAACAAACTGTCGGTGTCAGCTTTGGTGATGAGTCTCATGAGTTTAACTTTTCCAAGTTTAGTAGAAAACCTCATAAAAATTAATTGCCTAGTAAGGATGAAATAATTGGTCTTGCTTTTATTGCTATGCCTCCTACTGATCCTTTAGAAAAATATCTGCTAGACCATGAAAATGATTTACATATGCATGAAAGAAATGAAATAGATGAGATTTTCTTTGAACAGCGTCCTCTACTTAAACACAATTTGCCTATTGAAACTCTAGGAGGTCCTCCTCCACCTAAGGGTGATCCTGTGTTTGAATTAAAACAATTGCCAGCCACTTTGAAATATTCTTATCTTGATGTGAAAAGGATATATCATGTTATTATTAGTGCTAACCTTTCTGAACATGAAGAAGAAAGATTATTGAAAGTTCTAAGGAAGCACTGAGCTGCTATTGGATATACTCTTGATCATCTCAAGGGCATTAGTCCCACTCTATGTCAGCACAAAATTAGTATGGAACCTGATGCTAAATCCGTTGTTGATCACCAACGTCGGTTGAATCCGAAGATGAAGGAAGTGGTAAGAATGGAAATATTAAAACTTCTGGAAGCAGGTATAATCTATCCTATAGCTGATAGTAGATGTGTAAGTCATGTTCGTTGTGTCCCTAAGAAGGGAGGAATTACTGTTGTTCCTAATGATAAAAATGAACTCATCCCACAAAGAATTGTTACAGGCTATAGAATGGTAATTGATTTTAGAAAATTAAACAAAGCAACTAGAAAAGATCATTACCCTTTGCCTTTTATTGATCAAATGCTAGAAAGATTGTCAAAGCACACACATTTTGGCTTCCTTGATGGATATTCTAGTTTTTCACAAATACCTGTTTCTCAACCTGATCAAGAAAAGACCACTTTCACTTGTCCCTTTGGAACTTATGCTTATAGACGTATGCATTTTGGTTTATGCAATGCACCTACTACCTTTCAAAGATGTATGACTGCTATATTCTTTGACTTTTGTGAAAAGATTGTTGAGGTTTTCATGGGTGACTTTTTTGTTTATGGGAAGTCTTTTGATGATTGTTTAAGAAATCTTGATCGAGTTTTGGAGAGATGTGAGCAAACAAATCTTGTCTTGAATTGGGAGAAGTGCCAGTGTATGGTTGATGAAGGTATTGTTTTGGATCATAAAATTACTGAAAGAGGTATTGAGGTGGACAAAGCTAAGGTTGATGCAATTGATAAAGTGCCATGTCATAAAGATATCAAAGGTATTCGTAGTTTCTTAGGTCATGATGGTTTCTATAGGAGATTTATCAAAGACTTTTCTAAAATTTCTAGGCCCCTTACAAATCTTTTGCAAAAGGATGTTCCTTTTGTTTTTGATGATGATTGTTTAGAAGCCTTTGAAACACTCAAGAAAGCCTTAATTTCTGCACCTATTGTTCAACCACCTGACTGGAACTTTGTTGGAAATATGCCCTAGAGGCAATAATAAATTAGTTATTACTATTATATTTCCTTGTTCATGATAATCGTTTATTATCCATGCTATAATTGTATTGATAGGAAACTCATATACATGTGTGGGTACATAGACAACACCTTGTCCCTAGTAAGCCTCTAGTTGACTAGCTCGTTGATCAATAGATGGTTACGGTTTCCTGACCATGGACATTGGATGTCGTTGATAACAGGATCACATTATTAGGAGAATGATGTGATGGACAAGACCCAATCCTAAGCCTAGCACAAAGATCTTGTAGTTCGTATGCTAAAGCTTTTCTAATGTCAAGTATCATTTCCTTAGACCATGAGATTGTGCAACTCCTGGATACCGTAGGAATGCTTTGGGTGTACCAAACGTCACAACGTAACTGGGTGGCTATAAAGGTACACTATGGGTATCTCCGAAAGTGTCTGTTGGGTTGGCACGAATCAAGACTGGGATTTGTCACTCCGTGTGACGGAGAGATATCTCTGGGCCCACTCGGTAGGACATCATCATAATGTGCACAATGTGACCAAGGGGTTGATCACGGGATGATGTGTTACGGAACGACTAAAGAGACTTGCCGGTAACAAGATTGAACAAGGTATCGGGATACCGACGATCGAATCTCGGACAAGTACTATACTGGTAGACAAAGGGAATTGAATACGGGATTGATTCAATCCTTGACATCATCGTTCATCCGATGAGCTCATTGTGGAACATGTGGGAGCCAACATGGGTATCCAGATCCCGCTATTGGTTATTGGCCGGAGAGTTGTCTCGGTCATGTCTACGTGTCTCCCGAACCCGTAGGGTCTACACACTTAAGGTTCGATGACGCTAGGGTTATAGGGAATAGATGTACGTGGTTACCGAATGTTGTTCGGAGTCCCGGATGAGATCCCGGATGTCACGAGGAGTTCCAGAATGGTCCAGAGGTGAAGATTGATATATTGGACGAAGGATTTTGGAGTCCGGAAGTGTTCCGGAGGTACCGGGTGATGACCAGCATGACCGAAAGGTGTTTCGGTAGCCCCGGCAAGTGTTGGGGGGGCTTCATGGGCCAAGGGAAGGGGCAAACCAGCCCACTAAGGGGTTGTACGCCCCCCTCACCTATTCCCATGTGACCAGGGGATTTGGGGCGCCCCATCCAGGGTTTCCACCTCCTGACTTCGGGGCCAAGTCATCAAAAGGGGAGATCTCACCTGCCCTGGCCGCCGGCCCCCCTAGGGGAAACCCTAGGGCGCCTTCCCCTCCCCTTGCCCCTACATATAGTGGAGGTTTTGGCGCTGCCCAACACACGAGACTCTCTCTCCCAAGGCGCAGCCCAACCTCTCTCCCTCCTCGTCTCTCGTAGTGCTTGGTGAAGCCCTACTAGAGTACTGCGCTCCTCCACCACCACCATGCCGTTGTGCTGCTGCTGGACGGAGTCTTCCCCAACCTCTCCCTCTCTCTTTGTTGGATCAAGGTATGGGAGACGTCACCGGGCTGCATGTGTGTTGAATGCGGAGGCGCCGTTGTTCGGCGCTTAGATTGGAATCGACCGCGATCTGAATCGCTACGAGTACGACTACATCATCCGCGTTCTTGCAACGCTTCCGCTAGCGATCTACAAGGGTATGTAGATGCACTCCCCTTCCCCTCGTTGATAGATTACTCCATAGATTAATCTTGGTGATGCGTAGAAATTTTTTGATTTCTGCTACGATACCCAACAGTGGCATCATGAGCTAGGTCTATGCGTAGTTTCTATGCACGAGTAGAACACAAAGCAGTTGTGGGCGTCGATATTGTCAATTTCCTTGCCGTTACTAGTCTTATCTTGATTCGGCGGCATCGTGGGATGAAGCGGCCCGGACCGGCCTTACACGTACGCTTACGTGAGACAGGTTCCACCGACTGACATGCACTTGTTGCATAAGGTGGCTAGCGGGTGCCAGTCTCTCCCACATTAGTCGGATCGGATTCGATGAAAAGGGTCCTTATGAAGGGTAAATAGCAATTGACATATCACGTTGTGGTTTTTGCATAGGTAAGAAACGTTCTTGCTAGAAACCCATAGCAGCCACGTAAAACATGCAAACAACAATTAGAGGACGTCTAACTTGTTTTTGCAGGGTATGCTATGTGAGTTGATATGGCCAAAAGAATGTGATGAATGATATGTGATGTATGAGATTGATCATGTTCTTGTAATAGGAATCACGACTTGCATGTCGATGAGTATGACTACCGGTAGGAGCCATAGGAGTTGTCTTAATTTATTGTATGACCTGCGTGTCAATGAACAACGCCGTGTAATTACTTTACTTCATTGCTAAACCGTTAGCCATAGTAGTAGAAGTAATAGTTGGTGAGACAACTTCATGGAGACACGATGATGGAGATCATGATGATGGAGATCATGGTGTCATGCCGGTGATGATGATGATCATGGAGCCCCGAAGATGGAGATCAAAAGGAGCAAAATGATATTGGCCATATCATGTCACTTTTTGATTGCATGTGATGTTTATCATGTCTATGCATCTTATTTGCTTAGAACGATGGTAGTGAATAAGATGATCCCTCATTAAAATTTCAAGAAAGTGTTCCCCCTAACTGTGCACCGTTGCGAAAGTTCGTTGTTTCGAAGCACCACGTGATGATCGGGTGTGATAGATTCTAACGTTCACATACAACGGGTGTAAGCCAGATTTACACACGCAAAACACTTAGGTTGACTTGACGAGCCTAGCATGTACAGACATGGCCTCGGAACACAAGAGACCGAAAGGTCTAGCATGAGTCGTATGGTAGATACGATCAACATGAAGATATTCACCGATGATGACTAGTTCGTCTCACGTGATGATCGGACACGGCCTAGTTGACTCGGATCATGTAATCCCTTAGATGACTAGAGGGATGTCTATCTGAGTGGGAGTTCATAAGATGAACTTAATTATCCTGAACATAGTCAAAAGATCTTTGCAAATTATGTCGTAAGCTCGCGCTTTAGTTCTACTGTTTAGATATGTTCCTAGAGAAAATTAAGTGGAAAGTTGATAGTAGTGATTATGCGGACTAGGTCCGTAAACTGAGGATTGTCCTCGTTGATTCGAAGAAGGCTTATGTCCTTAATGCACCACTCAGTGTGCTGGACCTCGAACGTCGTCTGTGGATGTTGCGAACATCTGACATACACGTTTTGATAACTACGTGATAGTTCAGTAATGTTAAACGGTTCAGAATTGAGGCACCAAAGATGATTTCAAAACATCGCGGAACATATGAGATGTTTCGAGGGCTGAAATTGGGATTTCAGGCTCGTGCCCACGTCAAGAGGTATAAGACCTTCGACGATTTTCTTAGCCTGCAAACTAAGGGAGAAAAGCTCAATCGTTGAGCTTGTGCTCAGATTGTCTGAGTACAAAAATCACTTGAATCGAGTGGGAGTTGCTCTTCCAGATGAGATACTGATGTTTCTCCAAAGTCATTGCCACCAAGCTGCTACAGCTTCGTGATGAACTATAACATATCAGGGATAGAAATGATGATCCTTGAGATGTTCGCAATGTTTGACACCGTGAAAGTAGAAATCAAGAAGGAGCATCAATTGTTGATGGTTAGTGAAACCACTAGTTTCAAGAAGGGCAAGGGCAAGAAGGGATACTTCATGAAACGGCAAATCGGCTGCTGCTCTAGTGAAGAAACCCAAGGTTGAACCCAAACCCGAGACTAAGTGCTTCTGTAATAAGGGGAACAGTCACTGGAGCAGAATTACCCTAGATACTTGGTAGATGAGAAGGCTGGCAAGGTCGATAGAAGTATATTGGATATACATTATGTTAATGTGTACTTTACTAGTACTCCTAGTAGCACCAGGGTATTAGATATCGGTTTGGTTGCTAAGTGTTAGTAACTCGAAATAAAAGCTACGGAATAAACGGAGACTAGCTAAAGGTGAGCTGACGATATGTGTTGGAAGTGTTTCCAAGGTTGATGTGATCAAGCATCGCATGCTCCCTCTACCATCGAGATTGGTGTTAAACCTAAATAATTGTTATTTGGTGTTTGCGTTGAGCATAGACATGATTAGATTATGTCTACCGCAACACGGTTATTCATTTAAGGAGAATAATGGTTACTCTGTTTATTTGAATAATACTTTCAATGGTCTTGCACCTAAAATGAATGGTTTATTGAATCTCGATCGTAGTGATACACATGTTCATGCCAAAAGATATAAGATAGTAATGATAGTACCACCTACTTGTGGCACTACCATGTAAGTCATATTGGTATAAAACGCATGAAGAAGCTCCATGTTGATGGATCTTTGGACTCACTCATTTTTGAAAAGTTTGAGACATGCGAACCATGTCTATTGGTGTATATGCATGAAGAAACTCCATGCAAATGGACCGTTTGGACTCACTTGATTTTGAATCACTTGAGACATGCAAATCATACCACATGGGCAAGATGACTGAAAGCCTCGTTTTCAGTAAACTGGAACAAGAAGGCGACTTGTTGGAAGTAATACATTTTGATGTGTGCAGTCCAATGAGTGCTAAGGCACGTAGTGGATATCGTTATGTTCTTACTTCACGGATGATTTGAGTAGATACTGAGTATATTTACTTGATGAAACACAAGTCTGAATTATTAAATGGTTCAAGTAATTTTAGAGTGAAGTTGAAGATCATCGTGACAAGAGGATAAAATGTCTATGATATGATCATAGAGATGAGTATCTGAGTTACGAGCTTTGGCACGCAATTAAGACATTGTGGAAATTGTTTCACAATTAATACCACCTGGAACACCATAGTGTGATGGTGTGTCCGAACATCATAGTTGCACCCTATTCGATATGGTGCGTACCATGATGTCTCTTATCAAATTACCACTATCGTTCATGGGTTAGGCATTAGAGACAACCGCACTCACTTTAATAGGGCACCACGTAATTCCGTTGAGACGACACCGTTTGAACTATGGTTTGGAGAAACCTAAGTTGTCGTTTCTTAAAAGTTTGGGGCTTCGACGCTTATGTGAAAAAGTTTCAGGTTGATAAGCTCGAACCCAAAGCGGATAAAATGCATCTTCATAGGACACCCAAAACAGTTGGGTATACCTCCAGTCTCAGTTCCGAAAGCAAAAGGGATTGTTTCTAGAATCAGGTCCTTTCTTGAGGAAAAGTTTCTCTCGAAAGAATTGAGTGGGAGGATGGTGGAGACTTGATGAGGTTATTGAATCGTCTCTTCAACTAGTGTGTAGCAGTGCACAGGAAGTTGTTCCTGTGGCGCCTACACCAATTGAAGTAGAAGCTTATGATAGTGATCATGAAGCTTCGGATCAAGTCACTACCGTACCTCGTAGGGTGACAAGGATGCGTACTACTTCAGAGTGGTACAATAATCCTGTCCTGAAGGTCAGGTTGCTAGACAACAATGAACCTACGAGCTATGGAGAAGCGATGGTGGGCCCGGATTCTGACAAATGGCTAGAGGCCATAAAATCCGAGAGAGGATCCATGTATAAAACAAAGTGTAGACTTTGGAAGAACTACCTGATGGTCGTAAGGCTGTTGGGTACAGATGGATTCTATGAGGGAAGACAGACAATGATGGTATGTGTCACCATTAAGAAAGCTCAGCTTGTCGCTAAGATGTTTCCGACAAGTTCAAGGAGTTGACTACGATGAGACTTTCTCACTCGTAGTGATGCTAAGAGTCTGTTGGAATCTTATTAGAAGTTACTGCATTATTTATGAAATCTTGCAGATAGGATGTCAAAACATTGTTTCCTCGAAAATTTTCTTGAGGAAAGGTTGCATGTGATACAACCAGAAGGTTTTTGTCAATCCTAAAAGATGCTAACAAGTATGCAAAGCTCCAGCAATCCTTCTAAGGACTGGAGTAAGCATCTCGGAGTTGGAATATACGCTTTGATGAGATAATCAAAGTTTTTGGGTTTATACAAAGTTTGTTAGAAACTTGTATTTACAATAAAGTGAGTGGGAGCACTACAACATTTCTGATAAGTATATGTGAATGACATATTGTTGATCCAAAATGATGTAAAATTTCTGGAAAGCATATTGGGTTGTTTGAAAAGTGTTTTTCAATAGAAAACCTGGATTAAGCTGCTTGAACATTGAGCATCAAGATCTATGAGGATAGATCAAAAACGCTTAATGGTACTTTCAAATGAGCACATACCTTGACATGATCTTGAAGGTGTTCAAGATGGATCAGTCAAAGAAGGAGTTCTTGCCTGAGTTGTAAGGTATGAAGTTAGGACTTAAAGCTCGACCACGGCAGAAGAAAGAGAAAGGACGAATGTCATCCCCTATGCCTTAGCCATAGGCTCTATACAGTATATCATGCTTTGTACCGCACCTGATATGTGCCTTGACACGTGTCTGGCAAGGGGGTACAACAATGATCCAAGAATGGATCATTGGACAGCGGTCAAAATTGTCCTTGGAGTAATAAGGACATGTTTCTCGATTATGGAGGTGATAAAGAGTTCCGCATAAAGGGTTACGTCGATGCAAGCTTTAACACCTATCTGAATGACTCTGAGTAGCAAACCGGATACGTATAGTGGAGCAACCATTTGGAATAGCTCCAAGTGGAGCATGGAAGCAGCATTTACAATATGACCTAGAGATTTGCGAAGTACATACGGATATGAATGTTGCAGACCCATTGACTAAAAACCTCTCTCACAAGCAAAACATGATCAAACCCTAGAACTCATTGAGTCTTAATCACATGATGATGTGAACTAGTTTAGTGACACTAGTAAACTCTTTGGATGTTGGTCACATGGCGATGTGACCTGTGAGTGTTAATCACATGGCGATGTGAACTAGATTATTGACTCTAGTGCAAGTGGGAGACTGTTGGAAATATGCCCTAGAGGCAATAATAAATTAGTTATTATTATTATATTTCCTTGGTCATGATAATCGTTTATTATCCATGATATAATTGTATTGATTGGAAACTCAGATACATGTGTGGGTACATAGACAACACCTTGTCCCTAGTAAGCCTCTAGTTGACTAGCTCGTTGATCAGTAGATGGTTACGGTTTCCTGACCATGGACATTGGATGTCGTTGATAACGGGACCACATTATTAGGAGAATGATGTGATGGACAAGACCCAATCCTAAGCCTAGCACAAAGATCATGTAGTTCGTATGCTAAAGCTTTTCTAATGTCAAGTATCATTTCCTTAGACCATGAGATTGTGCAACTCCCGGATACCGTAAGAATGCTTTGTGTGTACCAAACGTCACAACGTAACTAGGTGGCTATAAAGGTACACTACAGGTATCTCCGAAAGTATCTGTTGGGTTGGCACGAATCAAGACTGGGATTTGTCACTCCGTGTGACGGAGAGGTATATCTGGGCCCACTCGGTAGGACATCATCATAATGTGCACAATGTGACCAAGGGGTTGATCACGAGATGATGTGTTACAGAACGAGTAAAGAGACTTGTCGGTAACGAGATTGAACAAGGTATCGGGATACCGACGATCGAATCTCGGGCAAGTACTATACCGGTAGACAAAGGGAATTGAATACGGGATTGATTGAATCCTTGACATCGTGGTTCATCCGATGAGATCATCGTGGAACATGTGGGAGCCAACATGGGTATCCAGATCCCGTTGTTGGTTATTGGCCGGAGAGTTGTCTCGATCATGTCTACGTGTCTCCCGAACCCGTAGGGTCTACACACTTAAGGTTCGATGACGCTAGGGTTATAGGGAATAGATGTACGCGGTTACCGAATGTTGTTCGGAGTCCCGGATGAGATCCCGAACGTCACGAGGAGTTACGGAATGGTCCGGAGGTGAAGATTGATATATTGGACGAAGGATTTTGGAGTCTGGAAGTGTTCCGGAGGTACCGGGTGATGACCAGCATGACCGAAAGGTGTTTTGGGAGCCCCAGCAAGTGTTGGGGGGGCTTCATGGGCCAAGGGAAGGGGGCAAACTAGCCCACTAAGGGACTGTGCGCCCCCCTCACCTATTCCCACGTGACCAGGGGGTTTGGGGAACCCCATCCAGGGTTCCCACCTCCTGACTTGGGGGCCAAGTCACCCAAAGGGGAGATCTCATTTGCCCTGGCCGCCGGCCCCCCCTAGGGGAAACCCTAGGGCGCCTTCCCCTCCCCTTGAACCTATATATAGTGGAGGTTTTGGGGCTGCCCAACACACGAGTCTCTCTCTCCCAAGGTGCAGCCCTACCTCTCTCCCTCCTCGTCTCTCGTAGTGCTTGGCGAAGCCCTGCTAGAGTACCGCGCTCCTCCACCACCACCACGCCGTCGTGCTGCTGCTGGATGGAGTCTTCCCCAACATCTCCCTCTCTCCTTGCTGGATCAAGGCATGGGAGACGTCACCGGGCTGCACGTGTGTTGAACGCGGAGGCTCCGTTGTTCGGTGCTTAGATCGGAATCGGCCGCGATCTGAATCGCTACGAGTACGATTACATCATCCGCATTCTTGCAACGCTTCCACTAGCGATCTACAAGGGTATGTAGATGCACTCCCCTTCCCCTCATTGCTAGATTACTCCATAGATTGATCTTGGTGATGCGTAGAAAATTTTTGATTTCTACTACGATACCCAACAAACTTGCCTTTTGAAATTTTGTGTGATGCTAGTGATTATGATATTGGTGTTGTTCTAGGACAAAGAGTTGATAATAAACTAAATGTTATTCATTATGCTAGTAAAAATCTAGACAGTGCACAACGAAATTATGATACTACTGAAAAAGAATTTCTAGCAATGGTGTTTGCTTGTGATAAATTTAGATGTTACATTGTTGACTCTAAAGTTATCGTTCACACAGACTATGCTGCTATTAAATATCTCATGGAAAAGAAAGATGGTAAACCTAGACTTATTCGATGGGTTCTCTTGTTACAAGAATTTGATTTACACATCACCGATAGAAAAGGAGCAGAGAACCCCGTAGCTGATAACTTGTCTAGGCTTGAAAATGTCCTTGATGACCCACTACCTATTGATTGTAGCTTTCCTGATGAGCAGTTAGCTACAATAAATGTTTCTAATAACACTCCTTGATATGCTGATTATGCTAATTATATTGTTGCTAAATATTTACCACCTAGCTTTACATACCAACAAAAGAAAAAATTATTCTATGATTTAAGACATTACTTCTGGGATGACCCACATCTTTATAAAGAAGGAGTAGGTGGTATTATTAGACGTTGTGTACCTGAGCATGAACAGCGACAAATCCTACGGAAATGTCACTCCGAAGCTTATGGAGGACATCATGCGGGAGACAGAACTACTCACAAGGTATTGCAATCTGGGTTTTATTGGCCTACTCTCTTCAAGAATGCTCGTAAGTTTGTCTCATCTTGTGATGAATGTCAAAGAATAGGTAATATCGGTAAGCGTCAAGAAATGCCTATGAATTTTTCACTTGTTGTTGAACCATTTGATGTTTGGGGTTTTGATTACATGGGACCTTTTCCTTCCCTAATGGGTGTGACGCCCGGATAATTAAGCTACAGTAACCCTTTACTAATGATGCCACATCACCTAGATTACTGTTGCTAACCTCGCGTTAGTTCGAAACCGATTCGAATTCAAATTCAAAAATCAATGAAACAATAAAAGTTTTCAAATATTAACACTAAAATGTTCGGAGTGATCCAACTAATGCATAGGTAATTATGGTGGAGAAACCACATTTTTATAAAATGTTTAAATGCCCTTAGGTGAATAAAACAGTAGCAAAAAACCAATATTTAAATGCTTTTATAATTAACAAAATACTAAACTAATTTGTTTTGGGGTAAGACCTTTTGTTATAGTGGGTTTTGGGTTTTAATGTATTACTAAATTAGGGATCATTTTAATATTAGATAAAAACTAAATGAAAGAGAAACTAGAAATAAAACAGAAATGAAAAATAAATAAAGAGTAAAAAAATAAAGGAAAGAAAATACAAAAACAGAAAACAAACTAACCAAAAAAAGAGAAAGCAACCCCCCCCCCACTGGGCTCCGGCCCAGCAGGCCACAACCCTATTGGGCCAACCCACCGGCCCAACCGGCCACCACTCCCTCTCCTTATCCCCCCACCCCCGCAAACCCTAACCTGCACCCACGCCCCACTCGCCCCACTCGCTCCCCCCCTCTCCCCCGATTTGGATCGGGATCGAGAGGAGGAGGCCGCCGCTCGCTGCCTGAACCCCGACGCCACCTCACCCTCGCCGCACGACGCTGACGCCGGAGCCGCCCCTCGCTGGACCGCTCCACCATCGGCAACGCCGCCTCGACCTCGTCTCCTCCCCACGCGTGTCGTCCTCGTCCTCGCCGAACCGCCCGAGTCGCCACCGCCCCGTCGTCCCCAACCTCCGTCGAGCCCGCTGCCCTTGACCCTGCGAACCCGCTGTGAGGCCTCAGGCTCCCGCCCCCTCTCCTCGCACTCTCTCTCCCCCGCGACCGTCGTCACGCCTCGTGCGCTCCAGCCCCGCGCTCACCGCGGCCGGCCGCGCCCTGGCCACGCGCTACACCGACCGGGCCGTGCCCGTCGTCCCCCGCCCGCTGGTCACCGCCCCTTCCCCTTGCTCGTCACGAAGCCTCGCGCCATAGGCCTTCCCCTGTTCGCCGTGTCCGCGCCCAGTGCGTGGCCGCGCCCTACGCCTCGCCTGCGGGCACGCCCGCGGCCTCCTTCCCGTGCGCGCCCACCGTGGTCGCACCCCTGTTGGTCACCGTGGACCCGGCGTTGCCCCGCCACCACCCTGCGGCTCCCTGCCACAGCCACCTCCGTCGCCGGCGCCAGTGTGCGTCGGGCCTGCTCGGTGCCCCCTCGGGCACCCATCTGTTTGGGCACCCGCACCGCCGCCCGTTAACGTGTGCCTGTGCCCGTTAAGGCCCATGGGGCCTATGACAGCTAGGGCCCAGCCCCTGAGGACGTTTCAAAATAATAATAATAATAATTTAATTAATTAATTAATTAATTAATTAATAAGTGAATTAATTAAGTTAATTAATCATGTTTAATTAATCTAATTAACTAGTTAGTTTAATTAAATAGTAATTAGTTTAACTAAGACCTAATTAACCTAAACAGAGTATGACAGGTGGGTCCCACTAGACCCACATGTCAGTTTGACTTAGTCAATCCTTGTTGACTGCTGATGTCAACATGACATTATGCTGATGTCATTAATCCAATTTCAAATTAAATTAAATGATTAATTAAATTCCAGAAATTAGTAAATCTTTAGAAAATCATATCTATTAATCCGTAACTCGTATTAAATTATTTTCAACATGAAAGTTGCTCAGAACGACGAGACGAATCCGGATACGCAGCCCGTTTGTCCGCCACGCGTCCCTAGCATAGTGAACCTGCAACATTTCACCTCCAGTTCATCTGTCCGAAAACGTGAAACACCGGGGATACTTTCCCGGATGTTTTCCCCCTTCACTGGTATCACCTCCTATTGCGTTAGGTCACCTCTAGCACCGCGTATTGCCATGCTACACTTTGTGATACTTTGATTGCTCTGTTATTTATTGTGTTCCCCCTCCGTTACTTCTTTCCGGTAGACCCCGAGGCTGCCGACGACCCCCCAGTTCGACTATGGTGTTGACGATCCCTCCTTGCCAGAGCAACCAGGCAAGCCCCCCCCCTTGATCACCAGATATCGCCTATTCTTCTCTATACTGCTTGCATTAGAGTAGTGTAGCATGTTACTGTTCGGTTACTCCTATTTTGTTGCATAGCCTATCATTGTTGCTACAGTCATTGATACCTTACCCGCAATCCTAAATGCTTAGTATAGGATGCTAGTTTATCATCATTGGCCCTTCATTCTTGTCAGTCTGCCTTGCTATACTATTGGGCCGTGATCACTCGGGAGGTGATCACGGGTATATACTATACATACATACATACTATACAGATGGTGACTAAAGTCGGGTCCGCTCGAAGAGTGCCCGCGAGTGATTGACGGATTGGGGGCTGTAAGGACCTTTCTCCCGACGGCCCTCTGTGTGGATCTTTGTGGCGGAGCGACAGGGCAGGTTGAGACCACCTAGGCGAGAGGTGGGCCTGGCCCTGTTCGGCGTTTGCGGATACTTAACACACTTAACGAGATCTGGGTATTTGATCTGAGTCTGGCCATTTGGTCTATACGCACTAACCATCTACGCGGGAGTAGTTATGGGTATCCCGGCATCGTGGTATCAGCTGAAGCCTTTGTGACGTCGGCGACTGAGTGGCGCGCGCCGGATTGGACTAGAACGCCACTAGGCTAGGTCTACTTCCGGCCGCGTACGCACCGTGCAGGTGTGCTAAGGGCGATGGGCCCAGACCCCTGTGTGCTTAGGTTTAGACCGGCGTGCTGACCTCTCTGTTGTGCCTAGGTGGGGCTGCGACGTGTTGATCTTCCGCGGCCGGGCATGACCCAGAAAAGTGTGTCCGACCAAATGGGATCGAGTGTGTTGGGTTATGTGGTGCACCCTTGCAGGGAAGTTAATCTATTCGAATAGCCGTGTCCCTCGGTAAAAGGACGACCTGGAGTTGTACCTCGACCTTATGATAACTAGAACCAGATACTTAATAAAACACACCCTTCCAAGTGCCAGATACAACCCGGTGATCGCTCTCTAACAGGGCGGCGAGGAGAGGATCGGCGGGTAGGATTATGCTATGCGATGCTACTTGGAGGACTTCAATCTACTCTCTTCTACATGCTGCAAGAAGGAGGCTACCAGAAGCGTAGTCTTCGACAGGATTAGCTATCCCCCTCTTATTCTGGCATTCTGCAGTTTAGTCCACTGATATGGCCCTTTACACATATACCCATGCATATGTAGTGTAGCTCCTTGCTTGCGAGTACTTTGGATGAGTACTCACGGTTGCTTTCTCCCCCTTTTCCCCCTTTCCTTTCTTTCTGGTTGTCGCAACCAAATGCTGGAGTCCAAGAGCCAGACGCCACCCTCGACGATGACTCCTACTACACTGGAGGTGCCTACTACTACATGCAGGCTGCTGACGATGACCAGGAGTAGTTTAGGAGGATCCCAGGCAGGAGGCCTGCACCTCTTTCGATCTGTATCCCAGTTTGTGCTAGCCTTCTTAAGGCAAACTTGTTTAACTTATGTCTGTACTCAGATATTGTTGCTTCCGCTGACTCGTCTATGATCGAGCACTTGTATTCGAGCCCTCGAGGCCCCTGGCTTATATTATGATGCTTGTATGACTTATTTATGTTTTTAGAGTTGTGTTGTGATATCTTCCCGTGAGTCCCTGATCTTGATCGTACACGTTTGCGTGCATGATTAGTGTACGATTGAATCGGGGGCGTCACAAGTTGGTATCAGAGCCGACTGCCTGTAGGAATCCCCCTTCCCAACTCCGTGGCCGAAGTTGAGTCTAGACATTGCAAAACTTTTTACTAACATGGCTGTGCGGCCCATGGGCCCACGTCGCCATTTGGTGGTATTAGGATCTTTTACTTCTCGGCCTTTACTCTGGGGCTCTGAACTCTCTCCTACTCGGGTTAAATGAATTTTGCTAAATCTAACATTAGGATCTCGTTATCACTTTCACCCGGAGAGCCCCTTATTACTGATGATCGTCTGCTGCACGTGAAGACCCTGAAGATACTCTCCGCTGTTAACCTGAGAACTTGTGTTCATCGCGTTTGCAATTCCTCTTCCACCGTAAACCCTTATGGATAACTACTTGCAGTTGTTATTCTTACCTTCATCCCCAGTTGGTCTTGTTATTACAAGATACCCTGAAAAACTCGTCGTTGTTTCGATAACCCTTTGAGCTTACTGCCTTGCTGTTCTTTGTCACCTGAATACCCCTACGGTTAATTCTCGCACTTATCGAGTATCCGCTCATCCCCCAGTTGTTCATGTGTTACACAAAAGTCTTCAAAATGCTATTTGAACTTCCGAAAATCCTGAGTCGCCTATTGCACTTGAAATTCTTGCTTGCTGGCATTATGGTTAATCCCATAAGTCTCGTAGTCTTATTGACATTCCTTGTCACTATCATTTTGAGTCTGTTGACTCAATATGTTTGCGAATACACGCAATCATCATTGATCCTTATAAATTACCTTTCCGGCTGAGCTGCCATTCTTTTAACTAGAATTAGTTCTCGACCAATCCAATTGTCGTTGATTGTACCCTAAGGCTATTCAACTTATCCATCCCTAATCAGAGCTTTCCTTCTGATCCCTTGATTTGGAAATCATAATTCCTTTGCATTTGACAATTGAGTTAGTCAGTTGTTTCTATAATCTGATCTCCTTGTAGTCTTCTTCCTCTAGTTGAGTACCGATGCTCATGTCAGATCCCTTGTGGACCACCAGATCCTTTGTTGGATTTTATCTGACAATGCCCTTCATATTCAATAACCTTGTGAGCCTTTCCATGGGTATATAATGCCTTTGGTAATTTGTATCCTCTACTTTGATAACCATACTCTAGTTCGAGCTTGTATTATCTACTCCGAAGCTTGTGGTACATTTTTCTAAGAAGCCCTTATGGGTTGAACATATGCCTTCTCTAAACCGTGTGAACCCGAAAGTTTTCACGAGTCATACCATTCTGGTGTTTTTACCAGATAATTTTCTGCTCTACAACTTCTTCGAAAAACGAGAAGTAAATGATAGGTTAGGCATTGAGGAAGTGGGAGTCGACCTTGAACTTTGTGTTCATGCCCATGGACACGATGTAGATCTTATCATGGAAGCTTCTCTTAAATTAATTATCCCATTGGTATAAGTTCATCTTATATCTGGGATTTGATCTTTTGCAATCGTGGTTCCGGCCATATTGTTCTTCTTTGATCCCGTTTCTCAGACAAGTTAAATTACTTGTCTTCTGCACATCATTTCACCTGTCAAGCTTCTATTCTACTCTACTTCGAATATTACCCCCTGGTATCTCAAGGATATCAACCCATTGCACTTCATCTTATGAATTTCTGACGAAGTAATACCTTTCCCCAGCATAGTCACTCCACGGGTTCTAGGTTGTCGTCAACCGAAAACACCGGGTTGTGAATCGAATCAACACTGAGATTTAGTACTCCCAGTACTTTGTTGTTGAGAATTTTAATACTCCATCAAGTCATTCCTAGCCTGATCGGCTATATCGTTATCATGCTAAATTTTAACCGTGCTACCTGGTCCTTATTCCCGGAGCACAACTTTCGACGATAGCTAAGCTTACGGCGATCGTCCTCGGCATATCATTTCGTCTTGAACAACAATCTTTGATTTCAAGTTTGTATTGTACTAGTGGTTTCAATAACCTTTCGCTTCATCATTCCTTTGACTTGTTGTCATCGCCGATCAATTACACCTTCATGAAATCTCTCGACAATTGTGTCGGATCACCATCAACACTTTGACTTCTTCCGAGATGTTAATTGTGTTCATGATGAGAAATACCCTCCTTGCCCTCGATGATTTTATTATCATCGACAACACCCTTGACTTCCTTTCATCTCGAGCTTGTCCACATTATGAATACAACCTGCTCTCCAGCTAATGTTGTGTTCTGCCTTGAAGTATTATTGTCTTTTCTATCAAGAATGTTGTGAGGATTGCTCCACCTCTAAAGAATTCTTGAAATAGTGATACTTCTCCCCATCACCTTCTTTCTTGGTCCCCGTGTTGTTTCTAACCGGAATACCGACAATTGAACTATGATGTGTGAATTCAAAATTCCTAGCAACCCTATTGCTTTGAAGTGAATGGTCAATAACTCCATTCTAAGTCTTTTGGTTATTGAATCGCCATTATAACATTGATCATGCTACCTAAGCCCATATTTCGGGTGCACCTTTCAACGAATGTTTAATTATGTATGTTTCCCTCGAGCATACATCATTATATCATCAGATCTGACAAATGTTATCTCCTTGTCCGCATAATTGTGGGAACCCATCTTTTTGGAAATCTCAATGAATTTTTGCTGACTCCATCAGCCACCTCCTCATCCCCTCCTTGGTGTAATGATGAACTATTGTTTCAGGAACCCGCTCCCATAGTTCATTTCCCAAGAATCTTGCAATGTCATTTCATCGAATTTGTGTTGCACCTTTTCTTCTCGGACATCCCGAGTTTGAGGTATCATGACACCAACCGGATCTGAATCTCGGTCAGATATGATGGTTGGGACAACTTTACAGGAGTTATGATGTTGGTCCTTTGATGACCCAGTAATATGATGTCATGCCTAGCACCCCCCCCCCCAGCTGGAGGACCTATCATTATAATTTCTTTTACAAGGATAACCATTCTTCCTGGAGGAAACTGTAAAACTTATTTTATAAGTTGCTCCTGATGGATCATTTGTGTATCCAAAGTCAGACCCTTGATTGAAACACCATATCATTGCTACCTCGAAGCATGACTATGATACCCCCGCTCTTCAACAAGAACATTTGAGGCGAGATCCTAAATGGTTCTTGCTCAATTATCCACACACCGTTGTATGGGTAATGTCATGAAATTTCTCTCCCCTTACCTACCGGGTTTTCTACATTATATCCTGTCAGGATATCATGCTCCGCTTGTCCTTGGGAAGGATATACCCTTGTAAAATGTGTGTAAACACATTTCCCCTTCCATTGTTTTGTTTAACATCTCTTGTATGCTGACTTAACTAAGCAGAGATAATTCCCTGCTTAGGTAGGCACCTTGTTGTATCACTCTGTCTGTAAGATCCTGTTACTATTGTTGGTGACATTCCGGTAACCATCAACGGGTGATAACTTTGCCAATTGGTTCGCCTCGTTCAACAAGCAGGAAAATTGCTCTTCGTTCCCCGTCCTTGGTACCGACATTGTTGCCGACATAACTGACAGACTATTCTCTTACATGCCTTGCTTACATGATCGTGCAAGATGTCACCGCCCTTCCTTCTTTTAACCCACATGGTGGGCCCATAACCCACAGTTCCACGGGATCGAAACCTGACTCTCCTGTGCAACCCTGTTTCTAATGGTTATTCCTCACGCTTGGCTTCGTATTTAATTCACGGGCCACCTTCCTAGTGTTCTATTCTGGTATCAGACGCAATCCTTACTCTCGTTGCTCTGAACCCCTTTCTCACCCTGGTTCAGACCTCGAGCAACTATCTATCCGCTTGGAACCTCTTATTGTACCTTCGTACCTTACTCTCAATGTATTTTATATGTTCAACTCGAGAGATACTCTTATGCTCATTCTTGGTTAACCCCAGATTGTTCCCTCATAAGCAATTTTGTCATAGCCTAGCTGCCCTTATTGATTCGTTAGTACATGGAGATCCCGAAGAAAGGATGACGACTTGATCATGGTGACTTGAAGCAGAGAAATGAAGACATCAACGAAAGGGATCAACCTCTTCGAAAGGGCAGCCAAGACCGAGAAGACTCGTTAGGTTTTTCGCTACAAGCACCTTCCCCCCTTACTCCCCTCTTAAATCTCGGGACGAGATTTCTTGTAGTGGAGGAGAATTGTGACGCCCGGATAATTAAGCTACAGTAACCCTTTACTAATGATGCCACATCACCTAGAATACTATTGCTAACCTCGCGTTAGTTCGAACCCGATTCGAATTCAAATTCAAAAATCAATGAAACAATAAAAGTTTTCAAATATTAACACTAAAATGTTCGGAGTGATCCAACTAATGCATAGGTAATTATGGTGGAGAAACCACATTTTTATAAAATGTTTAAATGCCCTTAGGTGAATAAAACAGTAGCAAAAACCAATATTTAAATGCTTTTATAATTAACAAAATACTAAACTAATTTGTTTTGGGGTAAGACCTTTTGTTATAATGGGTTTTAATGTATTACTAAATTAGGGATCATTTTAATATTAGATAAAAACTAAATGAAAGAGAAACTAGAAATAAAACAGAAAGGAAAAATAAATAAAGAGTAAAAAAATAAAAGAAAGAAAATACAAAAACAGAAAACAAACTAACCAAAAAAAAGAGAAAGCAACCCCCCCCCCCACTGGGCTCCGGCCCAGCAGGCCACAACCCTATTGGGCCAACCCACCGGCCCAACCGGCCACCACTCCCTCTCCTTATCCCCCCACCCCCGCAAACCCTAACCTACACCCACGCACCACTTGCCCCACTCGCTCCCTCCCTCTCCCCCGATTTGGATGGGGATCGAGAGGAGGAGGCCGCCGCTCGCTGCCTGAACCCCGACGCCGCCTCGCCCTCGCCGCACGACGCTGACACCGGAGCCGCCCCTCGCCGGACCGCTCCGCCATCGGCAACGCCGCCTCGACCTCGTCTCCTCCCCACGCGTGTCGTCCTCGTCCTCGCCGAACCGCCCGAGTCGCCACCGCCCTATCGTCCCCGACCTCCGTCGAGCCCGCTGCCCTTGACCCTGGGAACCCGCTGTGAGGCCCCGGGCTCCCGGCCCCTCTCCTCGCACTCCCTCTCCCCCGCGACCGTCGCCGCGCCTCGTGCGCTCCGGCCCCGCGCTCACCGCGGTCGGCCGCGCCCTGGCCACGCGCTACACCGACCGGGCCGGGCCCGTCGTCCCCCGCCCGCTGGTCACCGCCCCTTCCCCTTGCTCGTTGCGAAGCCTCGCGCCACAGGCCTTCCCCTGTTCGCCGTGTCCGCGCCCAGTGCGTGGCCGCGCCCTGCGCCTCGCCTGCGGGCACGCCCTCGGCCTCCTTCCCGTGCGCGCCCACCGTGGTCGCGCCCCTGTTGGTCACCGTGGACCCGGCGTTGCCCCGCCACCGCCCTGCGGCTCCCTGCCGCAGCCACCTCCGCCGCTGGCGCCAGCGTGCGTCGGGCCTGCTCGGTGCCCCCTCGGGCACCCGTCCGTTTGGGCGCCCGCACCACCGCCCGTTAACGTGTGCCTGTGCCCGTTAAGGCCCATGGGGCCTATGACAGCTAGGGCCCAGCCCCTGAGGACGTTTCAAAATAATAATAATAATAATTTATTTAATAAATTAATTAATTAATAAGTGAATTAATTAAGTTAATTAATCCTGTTTAATTAATCTAATTAACTAGTTAGTTTAATTAAATAGTAATTAGTTTAACTAAGACCTAATTAACCTAAACAGAGTATGACAGGTGGGTCCCACTGGACCCACATGTCAGTTTGACTTAGTCAATCCCTGTTGACTGCTGATGTCAACATGACATTATGCTGATGTCATTAATCCAATTTCGAATTAAATTAAATGATTAATTAAATTCCAGAAATTAGTAAATCTTTAGAAAATCATATCTTTTAATCCGTAACTCGGATTAAATTATTTTCAACATGAAAGTTGCTCAGAACGACGAGACGAATCCGGATACGTAGCCTGTTCATCCGCCACGCGTCCCTAGCATAGTGAACCTGCAATATTTCACCTCCGGTTCATCTGTCCGAAAACGCGAAACACCGGGGATACTTTCCCGGATGTTTTCCCCCTTCACCGGTATCACCTCCTATTGCGTTAGGTCACCTCTAGCACCGCATATTGCCATGCTACGCTTTGTGATACTTTGATTTCTCTGTTATTTATTGTGTTCCCCCTCCGTTACTTCTTTCTGGTAGACCCCGAGGCTGCCGACGACCCCCCAGTTTGACTACGGTGTTGACAATCCCTCCTTGCCAGAGCAACCAGGCAAGCCCCCCCTGATCACCAGATATCGCCTATTCTTCTCTATACTGCTTGCATTAGAGTAGTGTAGCATGTTACTGTTCGGTTACTCCTATTCTATTGCATAGCCTATCATTGTTGCTACAGTCATTGATACCTTACCCGCAATCCTAAATGCTTAGTATAGGATGCTAGTTTATCATCATTGGCCCTTCATTCTTGTCAGTCTGCCTTGCTATACTATTGGGCCGTGATCACTCGGGAGGTGATCACGGGTATATACTATACATACATACATACTATACAGATGGTGACTAAAGTCGGGTCCGCTCGAAGAGTACCCGCGAGTGATTCACGGATTGGGGGCTGAAAGGACCTTTGTCCCGACGGCCCTCTGTGTGGATCTTTGTGGCGGAGCGACAGGGCAGGTTGAGACCACCTAGGCGAGAGGTGGGCCTGGCCTTGTTCGGCGTTTGCGGATACTTAACACGCTTAACGAGATCTGGGTATTTGATCTGAGTCTGGCCATTTAGTCTATACGCACTAACCATCTACGCGGGAGTAGTTATGGGTATCCCGGCGTCGTGGTATCAGCCGAAGCCTTCGTGACGTCAGCGACCGAGTGGCGCGCGCCGGATTGGACTGGAATGCCACTAGGCTAGGTCTGCTTCCGGCCGCGTACGCAACGTGCAGGTGTGCTAAGGGCGATGGGCCCAGACCCCTGTGCGCTTAGGTTTAGACCGGCGTGCTGACCTCTCTGTTGTGCCTAGGTGGGGTTGCGACGTGTTGATCTTCCGCGGCCGGGCATGACCCAGAAAATTGTGTCCGGCCAAATGGGATCGAGCGTGTTGGGTTATGGGGTGCACCCCTGCAGGGAAGTTAATCTATTCAAATAGCCGTGTCCCTCGGTAAAAGGACGATCCGAAGTTGTACCTTGACCTTATGATAACTAGAACCGGATACTTAATAAAACACACCCTTCCAAGTGCCAGATACAACCCGGTGATCGCTCTCTAACAGGGCGACGAGGAGAGGATCGCCGGGTAGGATTATGCTATGCGATGCTACTTGGAGGACTTCAATCTACTCTCTTCTACATGCTGCAAGACGGAGGCTGCCAGAAGCGTAGTCTTCGACAGGATTAGCTATCCCCCTCTTATTCTGGCATTCTGCAGTTTAGTCCACTGATATGGCCCTTTACACATATACCCATGCATATGTAGTGTAGCTCCTTGCTTGCGACTACTTTGGATGAGTACTCACGGTTGCTTTCTCCCCCTTTTCCCCTTTCTTTTCTTTCTGGTTGTCGCAACCAGATGCTGGAGTCCAGGAGCCAGACGCCACCGTCGACAACTATTGGGGAACGTAGTAATTTCAAAAAAAATTCCTACGCACACGCAAGATCATGGTGATGCATAGCAACGAGAGGGGAGAGTGTTGTCTACGTACCCTCGTAGACCGAAGCGGAAGCGTTGACGCAACGTAGAGGAAGTAGTCGTACGTCCTCCCGGTCCAACCGATCCAAGCACCGTTACTCCGGCACCTCCGAGTTCTTGACACACGTACAGCTCGATGACACACCCCGATCTCCGATCCAGCAGAGGCGCAGGGAGGAGTTCCGTCAGCACTACGGCGTGGAGACGATCTTGATGTTCTCCTGTCGCAGGGCTTCGCCTAAGCACCGCTACAATATGATCGAGGTGTAATATCGTGGAGGGGGGCACCGCACACGGCTAAGGAACGATCTCAATGATCAACTTGTGTGTCCATGGGGTGCCCCCTGCCCCCGTATATAAAGGAGTGGAGGAGGGGAGGGCCGGCCCTCTACTATGGCGCGCCCTAGGGAGTCCTACTCCCACCGGGAGTAGGATTCCCCCTTTCCTAGTCCAACTAGGAGCCCTTCCATGTATTAGGAGTAGGAGACTAGGAAGGGGAAGAGAGAAGGGAAGGAAGGAGGGGGTGCGGCCCCTCCCCCTAGTCCAATTCGTACAAGGCCATGGGGGGGCGTGCGGCCTGCCCTAGGCAGCCCCTCTCTCTTTCCCGCAGGGCCCAATAAGGCCCAATACTTCTCCCCGGCGAATTCCCGTAACTCTCCGGCACTTCGAAAAATACCCGAATCACTCGGAACCTTTCCGAACTCCGAATATAGTCGTCCAATATATCGATCTTTACGTCTCGACCATTTCGAGACTCCTCGTCATGTCCCCGATCTCATCCGGGACTCCGAACTCCTTCGGTACATCAAAACTCATAAACTCATAATATAACTGTCATCGAAACCTTAAGCGTGCGGACCCTACGGTTCGAGAACAATGTAGACATGACCGAGACATGTCTCCGGTCAATAAACAATATCGGGACCTGGATGCCCATATTGGTTCCTACATATTCTACGAAGATCTTTATCGGTCAGACCGCATAACAACATACGTTGTTCCCTTTGTCATCGGTATGTTACTTGCCCGAGATTCGATCGTCGGTATCTAATACCTAGTTCAATCTCGTTACCGGCCAGTCTCTTTACTCGTTCCGTAATATATCATCTCGCAACTAACTCATTAGTTGCAATGCTTGCAAGGCTTAAGTGATGTGCATTACCGAGAGGGCCCAGAGATACCTCTCCGACATTCGGAGTGACAAATCCTAATCTCGAAATACGCCAACCCAACAAGTACCTTTGGAGACACCTGTAGAGCACCTTTATAATCACTCAGTTACGTTGTGACGTTTGGTAGCACACAAAGTGTTCCTCCGGTAAACGGGAGTTGCATAATCTCATAGTCATAGGAACATGTATAAGTCATGAAGAAAGCAATAACAACATACTAAACGATCGGGTGCTAAGCTAACGGAATGGGTCATGTCAATCAGATCATTCAACTAATGATGTGATCCCGTTAATCAAATAATAACTCTTTGTCCATGGTTAGGAAACATAATCATCTTTGATTAACAAGCTAGTCAAGTAGAGGCATACTAGTGACACTCTGTTTGTCTATATATTCACACATGTATTATGTTT
This sequence comes from Triticum aestivum, assembly GCF_018294505.1. Taxonomy (NCBI): domain Eukaryota; kingdom Viridiplantae; phylum Streptophyta; class Magnoliopsida; order Poales; family Poaceae; genus Triticum; species Triticum aestivum. Next base: position 519,091,462 of record NC_057813.1, read on the forward strand.
CCGGTTAATACAATTCTAGCATGAATAATAAACATTTATCATGATATAAGGAAATAAATAATAACTTTATTATTGCCTCTAGGGCATATTTCCTTCAGTCTCCCACTTGCACTAGAGTCAATAATCTAGATCACATCACAATGTGATTAACATCGATAGTTCACATCATTATGCGATTAACACCCATAGTTCACATGGCCATGTGACCAACACCCAAAGGGTTTACTAGATTCAGTAATCTAGTTCACATCGCTATGTGATTAACACCCAAAGAGTACTAAGGTGTGATCATGTTTTGCTTGTGAGAGAATCTTAGTCAACGGGTCTTTCACATTTAGATCCGTTATGTATTTTGCAATTTTCTATGTCTACAATGCTCTGCACGGAGCTACTCTAGCTAATTGCTCCCACTTTCAATATGTATCTAGATCAAGACTTAGAGTCATCCAGATCGGTGTCAAAACTTGCATCGACATAACCCTTTATGACGAACCTTTTGTCACCTCCATAATCGAGAAACATATCCTTATTCCACTAAGGATAATTTTGACCGCTGTCCAGTGATCTACTCCTAGATCACTATTGTACTCCCTTGCCAAACTTAGTGTAGGGTATACAATAGATCTGGTACACAGCATGTCATACTTTATAGAACCTATGGCTGAGGCATAGGGAATGACTTTCATTCTCTTTCTATCTTCTGCCGTGGTCGGGTTTTGAGTCCTACTCAATTTCACACCTTGTAACACAGGCAAGAACTCTTTCTTTCACTGTTCCATTTTGAACTACTTCAAAATCTTGTCAAGGTATGTACTCATTGAAAAAAAACTTATCAAGCGTCTTGAACTATCTCTATAGATCTTGATGCTCAATATGTAAGCAGCTTCACCGAGGTCTTTCTTTGAAAAACTCCTTTCAAACACTCATTTATGCTTTGCAGAATAATTCTACATTATTTCCGATCTACAATATGTCATTCACATATACTTATCAGAAATGATGTAGTGCTCCCACTCACTTTCTAGTAAATACAGGCTTCACCGCAAGTCTGTATAAAACTATATGCTTTGATTACACTATCAAAGCGTTTATTCCAACTCCGAGAGGCTTGCACCAGTCCATAAATGGATCGCTGGAGCTTGCACAGTTTGTTAGCTCCCTTTGGATCGAAAAAACCTTCTGGTTGCATCATATACAACTCTTCCTCAATAACTCCATTAAGGAATGCCGTTTTGTTCATCCATTTGCCAGATTTCATAAAATGCGGCAATTGCTAACATGATTCGGACAGACTTTAAGCCTTGCTACAGTTGAGAAAATCTCATTGTAGTCAACACCTTGAACTTGTCAAAAACCTTTTTGCGACAAGTCGAGCTTTGTAGATAGTAACACTACTATCAACGTCCGTCTTCCTCTTGAAGATCCATTTATACAATATGGCTTGCCGATCATCGGGCAACTCCACCAAAGTCCACACTTTGTTCTCATACATGGATCCCATCTCAGATTTCATGGCCTTAAGCCATTTTGCGGAATCTGGGCTCATCATTGCTTCCTCATAGTTCGTAGGTTCATCATGGTCTAGTAACATGACTTCCAGAACAGGATTACCGTACCACTCTGGTGCGGACCGTACTCTGGAAGACCTACGAGGTTCTGTAGTAACTTAATCTGAAGTTTCATGATCATCATCATTAGCTTCCTCACTAATTGGTGTACTAGTCACAGGAACAGATTTCTGTGATGAACTACTTTCCAATAAGGGAGAAGGTACAATTACCTTATCAAGTTCTACTTTCCTCCCACTCACTTCTTTCGAGAGAAACTCCTTCTCTAGAAAGGATCCATTCTTAGCAACGAATATCTTGCCTTCGGATCTGTGATAGAAGGTGTACCCAACAATTTCCTTTGGGTATTCTATGAAGACGCACTTCTCCAATTTGGGTTCGAGCTTATCAGGATGAAACTTTTTCACATAAGCATCACAGCCTCAAACTTTAAGAAATGACAACTTTGGTTTCTTGCCAAACCACAATTCAGATTGTGTCGTCTCAACGGACTTAGATGGTGCCCTTTAATGTGAATGTAGCTGTCTCTAATGCATAACCCCAAAACAATATTGGTAAATCAATAAGAGACATCATAGATCGCACCATATCCAATAAAGTGTGGTTATGACGTACGGACATACCATAACGTTGTGGTGTTCCAGGTGGCGTGAGCTGTGAAACTATTCCACATTGTTTTAATTGAAGACCAAACTCGTAACTCAAATATTTGTCTCCGTGATCAGATCGCAGAAACTTTATTTTCTTGTTACGATGATTTTTCCATTTCACTCTGAAATTCTTTGAACCTTTCAACTATTTCAGACTTATGTTTCATCAACTAGATATACCCATATCTGCTCAAATCATCTTGTGAAGGTCAGAAAATAACGATACTTGCCACGAGCCTTCATACTCATTGGTCTGCATACATCAGTATGTATTATTTTCAATAAGTCAGTAGCTCGTTCCATTGTTCCGAAGAACGGAATTTTAGTCATCTTGCCCAAAAGGCACGGTTCGCAAGCATCAAATGATTCATAACCAAGTGATTCCGAAAATCCATCTTTATGGAGTTTCTTCATGCGCTTTACACCGATATGACCCAAACGGCAGTGCCACAAATAAGTTGCACTATTATTATTAACTTTGCATCTTTTGGCCTCAATATTATGAATATGTGTATCACTACGATCGAGATCCAACAAACTATTTTCATTGGGTGTATGACCATTGAAGGTTTTATTCATGTAAACAGAACAACAATTGTTCTCTGACTTTGAATGAATAACCGTATTGCAATAAACATGATCAAATCATATTCATGCTCAACGCAAACGCTAAATAACATTTATTTAGGTTTAACACTTATCCCGAAAGTTTAGGGAGTGTGCGATAATGATCATATCAATCTTGGAACTACTTCCAACACTCATCGTCACTTCCCCTTCAACTAGTCTCTGTTTATTCTGCAACTCCCGTTTCGAGTTACTACTCTTAGCAACTGAACCAGTACCAAATACCGAGGGGTTGCTATAAACACTAGTAAAGCACACATCAAACACCTGTATATCAAATATACCCTTTTTCCACTTTGCCATCCTTCTTATCCACCAAATATTTAGGGCATTTCCGCTTCCAGTGTCCATTTCCTTTGCAGTGTAAGCACTCAGTTTCAGGCTTTGGTTCAGCTTTGGGCTTCTTCGTGGGAGTGACAACTTGCTTGTCAATCTACTTGAAGTTCCCCTTTATTTCCCTTTGCCCTTTTCTTGAAACTAGTGATCTTGTCAACCATCAACACTTGATGCTCTTTCTTGATTTCCACCTTCGTTGATTTCAACATCACGAAGAGCTCGGGAATCGTTTTCGTCATCCCTTGCATACTATAGTTCATCACAAAGTTCTACTAACTTGGTGATGGTGACTAGAGAACTCTGTCAATCACTATCTTATCTGGAAGATTAACTCCCACTTTATTCAAGCGATTGAAGTACCCAAACAATTTGAGCACATGCTCACTAGTTGAGCGATTCTCCTCCATCTTTTAGCTATAGAACTTGTTGGAGACTTCATATCTCTCAACTCGGGTATTTGCTTGAAATATTAACTTCAATTCCTGAAACATCTCATATGGTCCATGACGTTCAAAACATCTTTGAAGTCCCGATTCTAAGCCGTTAAGCATGGTGCACTAAACTATCAAGTAGTCATCATATTGAGCTAGCCAAACGTTCATAATGTTTGCATCTGCTCCTGCAATAGGTCTATCACCTAGCGGTGCATCAAGGACATAATTCTTCTGCGCAGCAATGAGGATAAACCTCAGATCGCGGATCTAATCCGCATCATTGCTACTAACATCTTTCAACACAGTTTCTCTAGGAACACATCAAAACAAACATATGAAAGCAACAACACGAGCTATTGATCTACAACATAATTTGCAAAATACTACCAGGACTAAGTTCATGATAAATTTAAGTTCAATTAATCATATTACTTAAGAACTCCCACTTAGATAGACATCCCTCTAATCCTCTAAGTGATCACGTGATCCAAATTCAACTAAACCATAACCGATCATCACGTGAGATGGAGTAGTTTTCAATGGTGAACATCACTATGTTGATCATATCTACTATATGATTCACGCTCGACCTTTCGGTCTCCGTGTTCCGAGGCCATATCTGCATATGCTAGGCTCGTCAAGTTTAACCTGAGTATTCCGCGTGTGCAAAACTGGCTTGCACCCGTTGTAGATGGACGTAGAGCTTATCACACCCGATCATCACGTGGTGTCTGGGCACGACGAACTTTGGCAACGGTGCATACTCAGGGAGAACACTTCTTGATAATTAATGAGAGATCATCTTAAAATGCTACCGTCAATCAAAGCAAGAATAAGATGTATAATAGATAAACATCACATGCAATCAATATAAGTGATATGATATGGCCATCATCATCTTTGTGCTTGTGATCTCCATCTCCGAAGCACCATCATGATCACCATGGTCACCGGCGCGACACCTTGATCTCCATCGTAGCATCGTTGTCGTTTACGCCATCTATTGCTTCTACGACTATCGCTACCGCTTAGAGATAAAGTAAAGCAATTACAGGGCGTTTGCATTTCATACAATAAAGCGACAACCATATGGCTCCTGCCAGTTGCCGATAACTTCGGTTACAAAACATGATCATCTCATACAATAAAATATAGCATCATGTCTTGGCCATATCACATCACAACATGCCCTGCAAAAACAAGTTAGACGTCCTCTACTTTGTTGTTGCAAGTTTTACGTGGCTGCTACGGGCTTAAGCAAGAACCAATCTCACCTACGCATCAAAACCACAACGATAGTTTGTCAAGTTGATGCTGTTTTAACCTTCGCAAGGACCGGGCGTAGCCACACTCGGTTCAACTAAAGTTGAAGAAATTGACACCCGCTAGTCACCTGTGTGCAAAGCACGGCGGTAAAACCAGTCTCGCGTAAGCGCACGCGTAATGTCGGTCCGGGCCGCTTCATCCAACAATACCGCCGAACCAAAGTATGACATGCTGGTAAGCAGTATGACTTATATCGCCCACAACTCACTTGTGTTCTACTCGTGCATATAACATCAAACCATAAAACCTAGGCTCGGATGCCACTGTTGGGGAACGTAGTAATTTCAAAAAAAAATCCTACGCACACGCAAGATCATGGTGATGCATAGCAACGAGAGGGGAGAGTGTTGTCTACGTACCCTCGTAGACCGAAGCGGAAGCGTTGACGCAACATAGAGGAAGTAGTCGTACGTCCTCCCGGTCCAACCGATCCAAGCACCGTTACTCCGGCACCTCCGAGTTCTTGACACACGTACAGCTCGATGACGCACCCCGATCTCCGATCCAGCAGAGGCGCGGGGAGGAGTTCCGTCAGCACGACGGCGTGGTGACGATCTTGATGTTCTCCTGTCGCAGGGCTTCGCCTAAGCACCGCTACAATATGATCGAGGTGTAATATCGTGGAGGGGGGCACCGCACACGGCTAAGGAACGATCTCAATGATCAACTTGTGTGTCCATGGGGTGCCCCCTGCCCCCGTATATAAAGGAGTGGAGGAGGGGAGGGCCGGCCCTCTACTATGGCGCGCCCTAGGGAGTCCTACTCCCACCGGGAGTAGGATTCCCCCTTTCCTAGTCCAACTAGGAGCCCTTCCATGTATTAGGAGTAGGAGACTAGGAAGGGGAAGAGAGAAGGGAAGGAAGGAGGGGGTGCGGCCCCTCCCCCTAGTCGAATTCGTACTAGGCCATGGGGCGGCGTGCGGCCTGCCCTAGGCAGCCCCTCTCTCTTTCCCGCAGGGCCCAATAAGGCCCAATACTTCTCCCCGACGAATTCCCGTAACTCTCCGGCACTCCGAAAAATACCCGAATCACTCGGAACCTTTCCGAACTCTGAATATAGTCGTCCAATATATCGATCTTTACGTCTCGACCATTTCGTGACTCCTCGTCATGTCCCCGATCTCATCCGGGACGCCGAACTCCTTCGGTACATCAAAACTCATAAACTCATAATATAACTGTCATCGAAACCTTAAGCGTGCGGACCCTACGGTTCGAGAACAATGTAGACATGACCGAGACACGTCTCCGGTCAATAACCAATAGCGGGACCTGGATGCCCATATTGGTTCCTACATATTCTACGAAGATCTTTATCGGTCAGACCGCATAACAACATACGTTGTTCCCTTTGTCATCGGTATGTTACTTACCCGAGATTCGATCGTCGGTATCTAATACCTAGTTCAATCTCGTTACCGGCCAGTCTCTTTACTCGTTCCGTAATATATCATCTCGCAACTAACTCATTAGTTGCAATGCTTGCAAGGCTTAAGTGATGTGCATTACCGAGAGGGCCCAGAGATACCTCTCCGACATTCGGAGTGACAAATCCTAATCTCGAAATACGCCAACCCAACAAGTACCTTTGGAGACACCTGTAGAGCATCTTTATAATCACTCAGTTACGTTGTGACGTTTGGTAGCACACAAAGTGTTCCTCCGGTAAACGGGAGTTGCATAATCTCATAGTCATAGGAACATGTATAAGTCATGAAGAAAGCAATAACAACATACTAAACGATCGGGTGCTAAGCTAACGGAATGGGTCATGTCAATCAGATCATTCAACTAATGATGTGATCCCGTTAATCAAATAATAACTCTTTGTCCATGGTTAGGAAACATAATCATCTTTGATTAACAAGCTAGTCAAGTAGAGGCATACTAGTGACACTCTGTTTGTCTATATATTCACACATGTATTATGTTTCCGGTTAATACAATTCTAGCATGAATAATAAACATTTATCATGATATAAGGAAATAAATAATAACTTTATTATTGCCTCTAGGGCATATTTCCTTCAACGACGACTCCTACTACACTAGAGGTGCCTACTACTACATGTAGGCTGCTGACGATGACCAGGAGTAGTTTAGGAGGATCCCAGGCAGGAGGCCTGCACCTCTTTCGATCTGTATCCCAGTTTGTGCTAGCCTTTTTAAGGCAAACTTGTTTAACTTATGTATGTACTCAGATATTGTTGCTTCCGCTGACTCGTCTATGATCGAGCACTTGTATTCGAGCCCTCGAGGCCCCTGGCTTGTATTATGATGCTTGTATGACTTATTTATGTTTTTAGAGTTGTGTTGTGATATCTTCCCGTGAGTCCCTGATCTTGATCGTACACGTTTGCGTGCATGATTAGTGTACGATTGAATCGGGGGCGTCACAATGGGCATACACATATTTTGGTTGCCGTTGATTATGTTACTAAGTGGGTAGAAACTATTCCAACTAGTAGTGCGGGTCACAACACCTCTATTAAAATGCTTAAGGAAGTTATTTTCCCAAGGTTTGGAGTCCCTAGATATTTTATGACTGATGGTGGTTCTCACTTTATTCATGGTGCTTTCCATAAAATGCTTGCCAAGTATGATGCTAACCATAGAATTGCATCACCCTATCATCCTCGGTCTAGTGGTCAGATTGAACTTAGAAATAGAGAAATAAAATTATTTTTGCAAAAGAATGCCAATAGGTCCCGGAAGAATTGGTCTAATAAATTAGATGATGCACTTTGGGCTTATAGAACAACATATAAAATTCCTATGGGTATGTCTCCTTATAAAATGGTTTATGGAAAAGCTTGTCATTTGCCTCTTGAGTTAGAACATAAAGCATATTGGGCAACTAAAAAACTCAACTATGATTTCAAACTTGCCGGTAAAAAGAGGTTATTTGATATTAGCTCAGTAGATGAATGGAGAACCCAAGCTTATGAAAATGCCAAGTTATTTAAAGAAAAAGTTAAAAGATGGCGTGATAAAAGAATCCAAAAGCGTGAGTTTGAAGTTGGAGAATATGTTCTTTTGTAATTCTCGTTTCAGATTCTTTGCAGGAAAACTCCTCTCCAAATGGGAAGGACCCTATGTTATCGAGGAGGTTTATCGGTCTGGAGCTATCAAAATAAATAATGCCGAAGGTACTAACCCAAAGGTTGTCAATGGGTAATGAATAAAACATTATATCTCAGGTACGCCCATTCATGTTGAAAGTAATATTATCCAAACTATGACACCGGAAGAACACATAAAAGAGTCCTACCGGAACACTCCAGAATCATGAAAAAGAGGAGGTACGTGATACGGTAAGTAAACGGACTCCAAAAATTCCGCAAAAATATTTTTTGTCAATTTTGGAATATTTAGAAAATTAGGAAAATAAGAAAGTACCGGGAAAGTCACCCTGGTGGGCACAAGATACCAGGACGCGCATGGCTTGCCAGGAGCGCCCAGGTGGGTTGTGCCCACCTCGGGTACCCTCTGGGATCCTTTTTCTTCCACTTGCTTGTTTCCCAAGATAAAAAATCTTTATATACCCCCCAAACCTATTGACCTCCATATCGCGGAGAAATCTTATGTTCTCTTTTCTTGTTGTTTTCGGTCAGATCTGTTAAGCCAGGCATCATGTCTTCTTCCTCCTCCAACAACGTGGAAGAGGATGCTTGGTTGATGAAGATCGAGCTGAAGAGAGAAGAGCCAGTAGAAGCCGTCAAGGGAGACAAGAGTATGGAAGCTACCGTGGATCAAGCCTCGGGGGTTGAGCAAGCACTGCCGGCCGAGGAGGAAGAAGAAGATATCCTTAAACCTTATTATGCTCATCTTACCCTTACTGAGATTGAAGCCTTCCGGATAATTGAAACGGTCTGTGTGAAAAATATAAATATCTCACTCGTGAAAATATTCTGCATCAAGAGCACATCATCTTCCTCCAGAGCGTCATCCGTAGATCGGAGAATCTCTTGATCCTGAAGGACATGATCGCCTCTACTTCATCACCACCTCCTTCTTCATCACCAAAAGAAAATTGAGTATCGGGTATCGGCACTCCCCTTGGCTTCCGCCAAGCTTGGGGGAGGTGCCCCGGTATCGTATCACCCCCACTATCTTTTGCCTTTACTTATTTTAGTTCGATCTTTTGCTTTAGATGAATAAAAGTTTAGTTCGATCCTTTCTTTTTGATGGCTTGCTTAGTAATCTATCCTGGTAATCGTGTGCGAGATATATAATAATGTTTAGTTTGAGTTTTTGCTTTCTTTACTTTCATGTTCCAATAAAAAGAAAGAAAATAAATGAAAAGATCATATGCTGATCCTATGGTAGGTGATAACACCACATAAGGAAAAGTATAAGTAGAAAATTTTATTAGAGATTGACAAACATAGCATTACTCAATGATGCAACTCATGAAAGAATTAATAAGGAAAGAGAAGATTCATATATAAATACACTATCGTGGAAATCTTTTTGTGATTGTGATCCCCCATCAAAATATTATATACCAAAATTGTTGAAGTTGGATAAGGAAGACAACTTAATGATTTATGTTTGTTCATGATGGCGCTTGGTAATATGGACCCAAATTTTGTTGTCCAATATTCTCTTTTTTGTTCTATATGTAAGGAAATAATTTATATTCTTTTAGAAAAAAATTAACAACCTATACTCTGGTATATCTTGTGTTTTCTTTATGTTGCCCTCGCATTTTGCACTGTTCAGATATCCTTTTAGGCATTGCAATCTAAGTATATACATAGACAATTAGCTAAACATAGACTTAATCCCCCCCCCCCTCCCAAAAAAAATAGGTTGGCTTGATTTTAATTTCTTAGAGATAAATATACATAAGAGTGTTTTCTGTTGTATAGTTTCAAGTTTATGAGGAAGCTATATTTAAAGTTAGGTGCTTTGTGCAAATTTATAGTCATAGTCACCCTCTTATTATGTAGGGATAAGTGCCAATTCAACCTAAATATAGTGAGTAAAATTAAGCTACCTCGCGACAAGTTTCACTACTCTCAAATAAAAACCTTTAAAAATCATAAATATAGTTTTGAATAGACATGGCATAAGAACTGACAACATAAATAACTTTTTTGCAAAGACTGACAACATAAATATTGTTTATCCTGAAAGCACAAAGTGTAACCTCGTCGATTAGCCGACGTACACGCGAGGTTCGACCGGGTCGTCATGGGTTAGTTTCAAAAAAATCACGGGTTTGAACCGAGGTGCTCCCCTTTCTAGTTTAAAAAATAAAAAATTAATCAAATTTAAAATCATTTGTACGGCCCATCTTTATATGGGAGTTGTGCATTTTACACGTCTAGTACCCCTGGTGTGGTGGCTATTTACGCTAGTCTCTGGCTAACCAGCAGATTGTGTGATCGAATCTCACATTTTGCAATTATTTCATTTCATTTCAGGGAATTGTACGTGAATGAATAAAATACAAGGGAGTTATCTGCAAAAAATGCTCCCCCACTTACGTATGGGCCTATGCCGCGCTGGCACGCCACATGTACAGGTATACTTGGCCATACCTCGGGCCGGGCCTAGCCAAGCCCGACGAAAAAAAACCAGGCCCGAGCCCGGCCCGGCCATCGGGCCTGTTTTCTGTGCTTGAGCCCAGCTTGAACACATAAAAGCCCATCGGGCTTTGGGCCAGCCCAGCCCGACCTTCAAAGAAATGCGAAAACAACGGGCCTAGGCCCAGCCCGGCCTTTGGGCTCAAAATCTAGGCCCAAGCCCGGGCCGGGTTTTTTCGGGCCAGGCCGGGCTTCCCATGGCTAGGTCTATGTGCAGGCCATACGCCTTGATATATTATACAAAGCACCGTATTTGCACGTTGAGACAAGTTAAGTGACCACAATTACAACTGAACATCGAGTACCTCTTCAAAAAATCAAACGGCCGGCGCATAGTGCTCCCCAAAAGCCACCAATTTACTACTTCCTCCATTCCTAAATACAAGTCTTTGTAAAGATTTCACTATGGACTACATACGAAGCAAAATGAGTGAATTCACACTTAAAATGCATCTACATACATCCGTATGTGGTTCATAGTAGAATCTCTTCAAAGACTTATATTTAGGAACGTAGGGAGTATGTGCAACTGGTAAGTATGTCATGCCTAGCTCTACCCTATCAATAAAAGCCGACAAAACATGGATGTAATTTTTATGAATGGTAAACAATGGAGATTAATTAAATCCTTATAGGTTCCAAGGTAACCAGCATAACAACACGCCACCAAGTGGTGGTGTTCTGAAGATGGAGGCTATTCAATAAAGTTTCATCTCGCTCTCATCTAGTTGTGGTGTTTTACACATTTTCAACTCATTGTCCTCCATCGTCTAGCCGGTATGAAACTTGCGCCTTTCCTCCTTTCCTTCCTTGATCATACGTCTCACCCTATCCTCCTCTTCTTTCAGCCAAACTTCATCACGCACGTCAAATAACTGCAAAATGGGGAGAGAGAATGAAACTTCAGTGTTTGCCGCAATCAAATGGACAGGCTATTTCATCAACAAATTCAACTTTATAGAATTGAAAATAAGATCATGCTTTCATTGTAGATTCGTAGGTAAATCCCTTCGTTGTAGTTGGCCTAAGATGTTTGAATGTCGTTATAAATGATCTTTTATATACCATAAGAACAAGATGGCAAATTTTTCTTGATACCAGGTATTTTGCTAGCTTTACTTAAATCTGAGTTGCTCTGTCCTGATGGCATGCTGATGTGCTAGAAACAGAGTACCCCTTTCTACATAGGAAGATAATGCATGCTAACAAGTAGGGACACTTTTGTCAAGATGTTAGCTGTCATTCTCTACAGATCAGTGTCTTCATATAACTAATAACTCATTTATTAATAGCTGTGATATTCAACTCCCGGCTGGTATTCTTTCTCACCTACAGCAGGGTCGTTGAATGCTTTGATAAATTCTAAGGCAACCTAGGAAATTTTGGATCCTCACTAGAGGCAGTGATAATTACATTCTTATGTATGATCATCTATCCTAATTTGCAGCTAACTTACAAGTGAAAAATATAATGATTTAAGCTGCAGCCTGCAGTTGGCTGTTTCCTTGGCTAATTAATTTTCACTTTGCTAGGAAAATATTGCACACAACAGTCAATCAAACATAAGTATGGAAGGTCAGCTTGGGAGGAACACACCTTCTCAAATAAAGGAACTCCACGTGCACGACGTCTACCATGTCCATATGACTTCTGGGGGCGGCCACGGTTGTATCCATCATGAGCAGGGTGCTTCATGTCAGCTCCACAGACATGGCATTCACCTTCAAAAAAAAAAAGGTGAAAATAGGTGAATAAATAGAGGTCAAGAAAACATTGCCATAGCTGGCTAGCATCAACACTTAGGATGAAAACAACGCTCAGGACTTGGCGTTCGAAACTGAATACTATTTTGTTCCAGATCCTGTTTCATACACACTTCAAGATCCAACAGTGATAGTGCATGCAATTTCCAACATAGCAAAACCAGCGAACATGATATGGATCACGCTAGATTCAACAGGATTCAACCCAAACTGCAAGAACGGGATTCAACAGTAGATTCACGCTAAGTGGACCTCTCCCGCACAGTCAAGCAGGTCGTCGGGTGCCAGATCCTGTTCAGTTCCTGTTATTTTAAATAGCTTTTGGAATCACATTCTTTAGCTCAGGTCGAACCTTCCCTGTGTGCCCTGTCTCTATCTGAATAGTTTTACAGAACATTTGAAACCTTATCCTGTGAGGAATGTCAGTGGTTTGTTGCTGTCACAGTGTATCATAATGTACTTCTGACGGCAACAAGGAAAAATTTAGATATAGTGATCGCAGATCACCAGTCCAAAAATACCCTGCAACGTGAAGCTGCTGCTGAGGCTCTGCGCCACTACCACCACGGTATGTACGCGCCATGACAGGCGCAGGCGCAACATGCTCAGCCTGTACTTCTGTTTAGTTTTTATTGCGTTGACATTGTTCGTAAAACATGCAATTGTCCTTGGTGCTAAATATTACGGGCAGGAAAGGATTATCCTCTGTTTCTTTTTTTCTGCACTCCCTCATGTGTATTTCTGATTTTTACTATTTGCGCCTCTCATTGATAACTTGTGTGGGTAATAAAGTGGAGGCGAGGGAAGAGGAGCGAGGACTCACGAGAGCGGCAACCAGCAATCAGGCTGACCCAAGTGCAACCGTGGAGCTGGGCTAGACTATAAATTCTATGGCTCTTCACCATCCAGGCTTTGCAGCAATCGAACCTTGACAATTGCAGTTATATATTGGATTTGGTGGTCAATATTGTGCTCTTAAAAGATAACTGTTTGCCAGCCTCATGGGGTCATATTTTCTTCTTAGTGCATATAGCCAGATAATAAAATTTGAACTGAAACTATTCTACTGCTAAATACAATATGTTTCCAACAATACTTCTTTTATAGGTTCAACAAAATACACACATTGCCTTTGTTATAATCTTCGCCAAAAGTTGAAGGAGAGAGGTTATTTTGGAGGATACTCGACTCAGTGTAATTATGTTTACATGAACAACAGGAGCACAGGCATTCAACTATTTATTATTAGTTTGTTTCTTTATTAAAGAGTGCCCTACTGCATGCAAATGCTACAAACTGGAAACAAATTCGAGAAATTAAAATTCTAAATCTCAAAGCTGATAAAGTTAAGTATATAATACCATTATCATCAGGTTTGACCACGCAGATACAGGTGAGCACATACGCTTCATAATCGCCGTCCATACATGTGACTTCAGCAAAGTACAGATCGTTGTTGGCAGCTCCTTTAGTCTTCATGGTGAGATTGAAATGATCGTAAGATCTATAGCAATATTTCCCGTCAAAACATGAATTGTGGCTCACAATATCTTCTAGTTCACATGCGAGATCCTGAAGTATTAAGAATGGATAGTATCAACAAGTGAAACATGTATTTGATGACATTCGAGGAATCATGGAACCAACAAAGGACAGAGTGAGAGAGCATACCCCGACGAGACCATTGTCCTCATTGTATTTGTCGAGTACAGCCTTAACCAATTCCTCTGTAGGGAGATCGGTCGTACAGGAAACAAAAGCTTCTATGGAGTGCTTCCGTGTGCCATCATGATACCAGTAAAGAGCATATCGGATAGCCCTCTCCTCGTCGGTAAGTCCATCCATGCATCTATTTCAGATATAAGAGGATTGTAAATCATTAGCATATTTTATACAATAACCAATGAAAAAGCGTTTGGGTTGATGAGTTTGCATGCAAGGTTTTTGTTCAAATAGGAACCAAATAGCCCAGAAGATTAACACAACTCATTGTTTAATAAACAAGAAAAAGGCAAAACAAACTGAACTGCTTACATGCTTATAAGACTAAGTGCTCATCACATTCTTTGTATAAAAGAGAATAAAAGTTATCACCATTTGTTTTTTGGATCTCCAAGTAAGTGTGCCTGACTACAAGCACTATTGGTTACAGAACAAAAACAAAACCGTCTCAACTGATTAATGGAACTAACTGTTCTAGTTACCACCAGCGTTATCAGAAGAAATAGAGCTACATGGGTGTGGCAGGCTAAAAGCTATCCAGTGAGCATAAAAAAATATACCTATAGCATAGCATCTATATATACCGTTTGAATTCAAGCTATGCTAACTATTTTAACAGCTCTAAAACAATTCACAAGCTATTCCTTTAACTTCAGAAAAACCCAGGGTTTTCAAGGTGTGAACACAAACCGATATGAGATATACTCCCTCCGTTTCTTTTTAGTCTGCATATAAGATTTGGTCAAAGTCAAACTTTGTAAAGTTTGACTAACTTTATAGAAAAAATATCAACATCTACAACACAATAGTTATATGTTATGAAAATTAATTTCATCATGCATCTAATAATATTGATTTCATAATGTGAATGTTGATATCTTTTCCTACAAAGCTAGCCAAACTTTACAAAGTTTGACTTTGACTAAATCTTATATGCAAACTAAAAAGAAACGGAGGGAGTATCCAACAAAATTGAGAGACTTTACATGTTTTTTCGCTGAACAGCATGGTGGGAGTCAATGGCTTCCTGAACTTCCTGTATGCTCTCAAACGGTCCACCACGGTCAGGATACGTATGGAAAAATCCATCATTGTCAACTCTCACAAAATATTTTATCATAAGACCAGTGGGCACCAATGTCGAAATACATGAATCAGCCAAAAGATGTATATCATGCTTCAATGACAAGAGATCTGGCACCTTAAACCTGAAGTGGACAACAAAATGTTTGATTAAGAGGAAATAAAGTGGAACACAATCTAGTACTTCATGCATGCATTGCAAAATTGGTTTTAACGGCATAATTAGTAAATCTTCGGGAAAATGCGTCTAGTCAGTAACTAAAAGCACCATTATGACTACAAGCAGCAATGCAAGACAGATAACTCATTCCAAACCCTCTAGCTTAGACCAAATTAGCTGCTGACTATAAACAAAAGACAGATCAGAGCGAGGAGAGCGCGCGCGAAAGTTGCATACCTTGTAGTTTGTGGCATAGAGGAAGAGGAAGTCTCCTCCAGTGTTGTCCCTCTTTCCCTCTCCTCATGCCTGAAGTAAAAATGGGGGCAAACAGTCATGTAGCAGCAAGCAGCACTGGCAGGACTCATTATTTAAAACAGTAGCGGGCACACTCTGCTTGCAAGGAAATGCATACGCATTCAATAATAGGGAGCGTCGTATTCCCAGGGTATATAAAAAAGGCCTATTTTCTGTTTTAATGAGATGGTTTAACACATGTAGGATAAAAAGGCGCATACATTTGAGACATCTACAGCTTGCGCTCAGCATGTGTTTAAAACCCAACTGTTCTGATGATCGAGTTGGATTGTTGTTTTCCTCAATGCACCGTTAAGTGAGTGAAAGGGAACGTAGTTCGATAAAAATGCTAATCTGGTTGAGTTCAAAGGCTAAGATCGTAGAACAGTCGTCTCAAGTTACCTACCGGGTCATAGACCCAGCTATTGAGCAATGGTTGAGAGGGTGCACAATAGTTCCATACCTTGTAGCTTGTGGCATAGAGGAAGAGAAAGTCTCCAACAGTGGTGTCTCTCTTTCCCTCTCCTCGCGCCTGAAGTAAGAAGGGCAAAGCAACGACTCGTCGTTTAAACAATGTTTAATGAGAGAATTCCTTATTTAATACTGGCTTAAAATTTTTGCCCTATTTGACATTGGAAAATAGTTTCTTCCTTTTCTAACACCAGTTCTAAAATTTGTTCCCTTTGTGACACTTCCATCCATTTTTGAGTACTAACAGTGTTAAGTGACACTTGAAAAGATGATTTTAGCTGCTGACTATAACAAAAGACAGATCAGACAGAGGAGAGCGCGCGGAAGTTGCATACCTTGTAGTTTGTGGCATAGAGGAAGAGGAAGTCTCCTCCAGTGTTGTCCCTCTTTCCCTTTCCTCATGCCTGAAGTAGAAATGGGGGCAAACAGTCATGTAGCAGCAAGCTGCACTGGCAGTGACTCATTGTTTAAAAACAGTAGAGGGGACACTCTGCTTTGCAAGGAAATACCTACATATTCAATAATAGGGAGTGCCGTATTCTCAGGGTATATAAAAAAGGCCTATTTTCTGTTTTAATGAGAAGGTTTAACACATGTAGGATAAAAAGGCGCATACATTTGAGACATCTACAGCTTGCGCTCAGCATGTGTTTAAAACCCAACTGTTCTGATGATCGAGTTGGATTGCTGTTTTCCTCAATGCACCGTTAAGTGAGTGAAAGGGAACGTAGTTCAATAAAAATGCTAATCTGGTTGAGTTCAAAGGTTAAGATCGTAGAACGGACGTCTCAAGTTACCTATCGGGTCGTAGACCCAGCTATTGAGCAATGGTTGAGAGGGTGCGCGATAGTTTCATACCTTGTAGCTTGTTGCATAGAGGAAGAGGAAGTCTCCAACAGTGTTGTCTCTCTTTCCCTCTCCTCGCGCCTGAAGTAAAAAGGGGCAAAGCAGTGACCCATCGTTTAAAAAATGATTAATAAGGAAACACCATGCGTGTTAAAGGACCAAAACAAAAAAACTTCAAGGGAATAATTCCATGAACAATGCAAGCAAACCATTGAGATGTAATGAAGGCTAAAACCTTCAAATAATAGCGATGCAGAGAAGAATAATTTTAAAGTTATTATCTTTCATGAAGTTCTAAAAAAAGAAGTGGGGTACACTGGGAAAGAAGTAGGCACTCACTACCATAGTGTCAGCGAGCCTCTGCTTCCCCAAACAGGTCGATCAAAGTGTTGACAAACACTTGATGAATTTAATGGGATGCTCACTGATCAGCCGACTAGATCGGCAGTGGAGCGAGTCAACACACGCCATCGAGTTGCGCCTCGACCTATCCATGCTACCGCAGCTCTACCATGTCCAACAACACTTCTGCATCAATTTTGTGCCACACATCGCTTGTTGCATGTGACGACAGCAACACAGCTATCACCAGCCTGATCGATTACTGTAATGCAGACCACTGAAGTTTTTGTTCCCCTCCCCGCTTCCCCTAAGGAGATGTACCAGATTATTAGGTGGTTCCACTGTATCATTCAAATCAGTTTTATGAGATCAGGT
This sequence comes from Triticum aestivum, assembly GCF_018294505.1. Lineage (NCBI taxonomy): Eukaryota > Viridiplantae > Streptophyta > Magnoliopsida > Poales > Poaceae > Triticum > Triticum aestivum. The sequence goes on from NC_057813.1 coordinate 519,109,052, forward strand.
TCTCTGATTATCTAATCTGAGCCTCTAAGTCAGGTTTGTGGTTAAGCTAATCTGCTTATTCCTGCTGGACTGCCGACGAACGCATTCTTGCAGCTTTTAATGTGCTCTCGCTTCTCTACGAGTTTTTGTTGAGGCATCCACTATATGTTTGACAAGTGACACAAATTGGACGTGGAAGAGAATTGCTGGACGAGGCTCGATTTTTTAAGACCAGCCCACTAGGGAGTACACAATTTTATCTGACTGTGAGGTTTATATCAGTTTTGTTATACATGTTCGACGAATTGCCGTAATACATTAGATCAGGTAGCCAAGGTTGATTCACTCACCCTGAAACTTTTTAGCATTCTACTCCCTCCGTTCCTATATACAAGTCTTTGTAGAGATTTCACTATGGACTACATACAGAGCAAAATGAATGAATCTACACTCTAAAATGCATCTACATACATCCGTATGTGGTCTATAGTAAAATCGGAGGGAGTATATATTACTTGACCAAGGATAAAAAGAAGTGCATACCATGTTAACATGTGCAGCCGTGGACGGAGAGCGTCGCCGCTGGAGGGGGGGGCGTGAGGCGGCGGCGGAAGTGCCTTGTCGAGAGCAACAGCTGCTCTGCGTTTGGATTCAGATTCCCTGAGGACATCAGCGACGGGCCGTATCTGCCCGTCATCGGAAGTCAGGAGAGCCCCATGCCTATCTTGGGAGGCAGAGATTTCTCGGCGGTCCTCGGGGAGTTGCTTGGCGATCAGGTCGGCCGCGGAAGTTGCTTGGAGATTTCCATGGGAGGAGGTGCGCTGTAGCACGGGAGACGGCGGCGGGGGAGGACAGGAGGTGAGCTGTGGCCTGGAAGGCGGCGGTGGAGGAGGGGGAGGAGAGGTGAGCTGTGGCATGGGAGACGGGGGCGGAGGAGGGGAGGTGAGCTGTGGCCTGGAAGGCGGCGGCGGAGGAGGAGGGGAGGGGAGCTGTGGCATGGAAGGTGGCGGGGGGGTCGGCGGGGAAGGCGCAGAGCTCTGTGCTCGCCCGTCGCGGCGGCGGCGGCGGCGTCCGGACGGCATGAAGGCGGCGGAGGAGGGAAGTGCTAGGGATTGGAGAGTTTCCCTGTGGAGGGGGTGGGGAAGATTTTGGGTCGTGCCTCTTACTGGACTCGGTTTATTTTAGGCGAAACGCTAATGCTCTACCCTGATCGCGCGGAGAGTTCCGCCGCAAGCGCAACCGTTGGATCGTGTTGATCCATGCTTCGTCACGCACGCTAGCATACAGTCTGTTATTTCCCTTGCCTACCACATGCCACTTTACCTTATCTTCGCAACAACTACGGTGTTGCAAACCATAGCGGCAAACAACGACTGCAACTTAGACAATTTTTTTGCAACATTAGCTCTGTTGCAAAAAGACTGCAACAAAACCTTTGTGCAAAAAAATTAGAACAAAAACTCTGTTACAAAAAAATTCCCGCAACACGACCTATATTGCAGAAATATATGCAACTTTGTTGCAAATGTTTCTGTAACAAGACCTTTGTTGCGAAGTACAGAGGGACGTTGAGCCACTGAATTGTGCCACATCCAACAACTCGCGAGGCGGTAGATCTTTTTAAAAGATCCGCCGGCCGACGCGTAGTAGCCTCCTTATTTTAGTGCATTATTATTTTCTTTACTGTGAATGATTAAAAAACGCAATTTTATTTGACTGACTCTTTTCATTCAGGGGCGTGCTACGCGTCCGCCGGTCGATCTTTTTAAAAGATCAGCCGGGTCGCGAGCCGTTGGATTTACCGCGTCATACGACCGAACGTGCCTTCATTCTGTAACACAGGTCTTGTTGCAGAATTATTTTTGCAACACGGGTCTTGTTGCGAAATTATTTTTACAACGCATGTTTTTTTCGGACTTAATTCTGCAATACAGGTCTTGTTGCGGTTTTTTTTTGCAACATCAATTTTTTTGCAACTAAGGTTTTGTCGTAATTTTTTTTGCAACTGAGTTCTTGTTGCGGAAAAAATTCACAAGAGAGGTTGTGTTGTAAAACGTAGACCCGTCATAGAGTATTGCAACATTGCACATGTTTCGGAAGCATAGCTCCTGTTGCAAAAGCGGGTTTATTGAATGATGTTATGCGGGACACGTGTCACGCAGGGAAGGTGACGGACGCGGCCCAGTTATCCACCGGTTGATGATAAGTATTTCCCTTTCATTATTTTGTTGTAAACAACTAAAATAAAAAGGGCAAAGCAACCTGTGGTTAGATGGTGATTTCTTGCGTATGTACTGTTTTTGAAAAAAAAAACTAAAATAAATAGGAATATAGGTTCATCTCGAATTGAAATCGATAATACATGTGTTAGAAGAGCGTAGTCTAAACACAGTACTTGTGTTATCGATAGAAAGAAAGCCGCGACAGGGAAAAGGAATATGTTCACCTCGAATCGAAATCCATACTGTAGTACTATTACTTGCGGAAATCCAACTCGGTGCCCAGGCTCATCTGCTCCTGCTCAAAAAAAAATTAAAATAAATACTAGAAAATTCTAGAAAAATCCAAAGAAAAATTTAGATGGTAGATAATTTGATGTGTAAGGTCCGCTCTAATTTCCAACTCATTTAAACATCTGAGCACCTCTCGGTAAAAAAGACAAATCGGATCAGAACAGTGTGTGAACAGTAAACATTTTTACAGACCCTGATTTTGTCTTTTTGCCGAGAGTTTAGATGTCTAAATGAGTTGAAATCTGGTGCGGACCTCACGCATCAAATTATCTACCACTCAAAAAAATTGGAACTTTTTTAATTTTGTTAACATTTGTTTTGATTTTTTTCTCAGAGGGGGTGCAGATGAGCCTCGGAGCAGAAACTCCGCATCCTACTACTTGTGTTTATCTACTATCTACTATCTATCTGTCTATCTACTACCTCTATAGAAAAAGAGGGACTGATCCAAGTAATTATACCCGTCTATCTATAATATCTGATGGTCCCTAATCCTCCCGTGGTTAACACAACAAGCCACGTATTAAGCCACTAATCCTCGAATAATGACCCTGCCCACCCGTTTGAAAAAAACACCGCCGCACACGCACACACGCCCCGCACCACGACCTTTCTCACGCCCCGCACCTCCTCTTCCCCCAACGACCAGAGCACGGTCGGGCCTCCGTCGCCGCCCGCCCATCCTCGCCCTCCTCCGTCGTCGCCCCACGGCCGGGCCTTCATCCTCTGTTGCCGCCCGCCGCCCATCCTCTGCCGCCGTCGCCCGCCCATCCTCGCTCTCCTCCGTCGGCGCTCCACGGTCGGGCCTCCATCCTCCGCCGCCTCCCGCAACCCATCCTCTGCCCGCCGGTCCTTTTCTCCGCCACCGTGAGCATGAGGCATGAGTAGCCCCCACCGGTCCTCCTCTGCTGCCCCCAACAAGGCAGGAAAGAGCGTGAGCATCCCGTCGGTACTCCTCTGCTGCCCCAACAAGGCGGGACAGAGCGTACGGTTAAGCCACTCCATCGCCCGACCTCCTAATCTTCGCCCCACGTCCATCGCTCCATCGCTCATCTGCCTCGCTGCTTCCCATGCCCCCGCTCCTCTGCATCCAGCGCCCCTCCTCCTTAATTTACAAAAGATGGTCTATGATTTTGTAGCTACTGTTGGGGAACGTAGCAGAAATTCAAAAAAATTTCCTACGTGTCACCAAGATCTATCTATGGAGAAACCAGCTACGAGTAGAAGGAGAGTGCATCTACATACCCTTGTAGATCGCTAAGCGGAAGCGTTCAAGTGAACGGGGTTGATGGAGTCGTACTCGTCGTGATTCAGAACACCGATGATCCTAGTGCCGAACGGACGGCACCTCCACGTTCAACACACGTACAGCTCGACGATGTCTCCCACGCCTTGATCCAGCAAGGAGAGAGGGAGAGGTTGAGGAAGACTCCATCCAGCAGCAGCACAACGGCGTGGTGGTGGTGGAGGAGCGTGGCAATCCTGCAGGGCTTCGCCAAGCACCTACGGGAGAGGAGGAGGTGTCACGGGAGGGAGGGAGGCGCCAAGGGCTCAGGTATGGATGCCCTCCCTCCCCTCCACTATATATAGGGGCAGGGGAGAGGGGGGAGGCGCAGCCTTGCCCCTTCCTCCAAGGAAGGGGTGCGGCTAAGAAGGGGGGAGGAGTCCATCCTCCCCAAGGCACCTCGGAGGTGCCTTCCCCTTTTAGGACTCTCCCCTTTTTCCTATATCTTGGCGCATGGGCCTCTAGGGGCTGGTGCCCTTGGTCCATGTAGGCCAAGGCGCACCCCCTACAGCCCATGTGGCCCCCCGGGGCAGGTGGCCCCACCCGGTGGGCCCCCGGGACCCTTCCGGTGGTCCCGGTACAATACCGATGACCCTGAAACTTGTCCCGATGGCCGAAACAGGACTTCCTATATATAAATCTTTGCCTCCGGACCATTCCGGAACTCCTCGTGACGTCCGGGATCTCATCCGGGACTCCGAACAACATTCGGTAACCACATACAAACTTCCTTTATAACCCTAGCATCATCGAACCTTAAGTGTGTAGACCCTACGGGTTCGGGAGACATGTAGTCATGACCGAGACGTTCTCCGGTCAATAACCAACAGCGGGATCTGGATACCCATGTTGGCTCCCACATGTTCCACGATGATCTCATCAGATGAACCACGATGTCAAGGACTTAATCAATCCCGTATTCAATTCCCTTTGTCTAGCGGTATTTTACTTGCCCGAGATTCGATCGTCGGTATACCGATACCTTGTTCAATCTCGTTACCGGCAAGTCTCTTTACTCGTTCCGTAACACATCATCCCGTGATCAACCCCTTGGTCACATTGTGCATATTATGATGATGTCCTACCGAGTGGGCCCAGAGATACCTCTCCGCTTACACGGAGTGACAAATCCCAGTCTCGATTCGTGCCAACCCAACAGACACTTTCGGAGATACCTGTAATGCACCTTTATAGCCACCCAGTTACGTTGTGACGTTTGGTACACCCAAAGCATTCCTACGGTATCCGGGAGTTGCACAATCTCATGGTCTAAGGAAAAGATACTTGACAGTAGAAAAGCTTTAGCATACGAACTACACGATCTTTGTGCTAGGCTTAGGATTGGGTCTTGTCCATCACATCATTCTCCTAATGATGTGATCCCGTTATCAACGACATCCAATGTCCATAGCCAGGAAACCATGACTATCTGTTAATCACAACGAGCTAGTCAACTAGAGGCTCACTAGGGACATATTGTGGTCTATGTATTCACACGTGTATTACGATTTCCGGATAATACAGTTATAGCATGAATAAAAGACTATTATCATGAACAAAGAAATATAATAACACTTTTATTATTGCCTCTAGGGCATATTTCCAACAGTCTCCCACTTGCACTAGAGTCAATAATCTAGTTCACATCACCATGTGATTAACACTGACAGGTCACATCACCATGTGACCAACATCCAAAGAGTTTACTAGTGTCACTAAACTAGTTCACATCATCATGTGATCAAGACTCAATGAGATCTGGGGTTTGGTCATGTTCTGCTTGTGAGAGAGGTTTTAGTCAACGGGTCTGAACCCTTCAGATCCGTGTGTGCTTTACAAATCTCTATGTCATCTCCTAGATGTAGCTCCCACGTTCTATTTGGAGCTATTCCAAATAACTGTTCTACTTGGAGCTATTCTAAATTGTTGCTCCATTATACGTATCCGGTATCTCTACTCAGAGCTATCCGGATAGGTGTTAAGCTTGCATCGTCGTAACCCTTTATGACGAACTCTTTTACCACCTCCATAATCGATAAAATTCCTTAGTCCACTAGTTACTAAGGATAACTTTGACCGCTGTCCTGTGATCCATTCATGGATCACTCTTGTACCCCTTGACTGACTCATGGCAAGGCACACTTCAGGTGCGGTACACAGCATAGCATACTGAAGAGCCTACGTCTTAAGCATAGGGGACGACCTTCGTCCTTTCTCTCTATTCTGCTGTGGTCGAGCTTTAAGTCTTAACTTCGTACCTTACAACTCAGGCAAGAACTCCTTCTTTGACTGGTCCATCTTGAACACCTTCAAGGTCATGTCAAGGTATGTGCTCATTTGAAAGAACCATTAAGCGTTTTGATCTATCCTTATAGATCTTGATGCTCAATGCTCAAGCAGCTTAATCCAGGCTTTCCATTGAAAAACACTTTCAAAATAACCCTATATGCTTTCCAGAAATTCTACGTCATTTCTGATCAACAATATGTCAACAACATATACTCATCAGAAATTCTATAGTGCTCCCACTCACTTCTTTGGAAATACAAGTTTCTCATAAACTTTGTATAGACCCAAAATCTTTGATCATCTTATCAAAGCGTACATTCCAACTCCGAGATGCTTACTCCAGTCCTTAGAAGGATCGCTGGAGCCAGCATACCTTTTAGCATCCTTAGGATCGACAAAACCTTTCTGATTGTATCGCATACAACCTTTCCTTACGACTGGTAAGGAAACTCGTTTTGACATCCATCTGCCAGATTTCATAAATGCAGCTTGTGCTAACGTGATTCCGACGGATTTTAAGCATCGCTACGGATGAGAAAATCTCATCGTAGTCAACTCCTTGAACTTGTGAAAAACTCTTCGCCACAAGTCGAGCTTCATGGACGGTGACATTACCGTCCATGTTCGTCTTCTTCTTAAAGATCCATTTATCTCAATGGCTTGCCGATCATCGGGCAAGTCCACCAAAGTCCATGCTTTGTTCTGATACATGGATCCTATCTCGGATTTCATGGTTTCTAACCATTCGTCGGAATATGGGCCCACCATCGCTTCTCCGTAGCTCGTAGGTTCATTGTTGTCCAGCAACATGACTTCCAAGACAGGATTACGTACCACTCTGATGTAGTACGTATCCTTGTCATCCCACGAGGTTTGGTAGTGACTTGATCTGAAGTTTCATGATCAACATCACAAGCTTCCACTTCAATTGGTGTAGGTGCCACAGGAACAACTTCCTGTGCCTTGCCACACACTAGTTGAAGAGACGGTTCAATAACCTCATCAAGTTTCCACCATCCTCCCACTCAATTCTTTCGAGAGAAACTTTTCCTCGAGAAAGGACCCGATTTTAGAAACAATTCATATTGCTTTCGGATCTGAATTAGGAGGTATACCCAACTGTTTTGGGTGTCCTATGAAGATGTATTTTATCCGCTTTGGGTTCGAGCTTATCAACCTGAAACTTTTTCATATAAGCGTCGCAGCCCCAAACTTTTAAGAAACGACAACTTAGGTTTCTCTAAACCATAATTCATACGGTGTCATCTCATTGGAATTACGTGGTGCCCTATTTAAAGTGAATGTGGTTGTCTCTAATGCCTAACCCATGAACGATAGTGGTAATTCGATAAGAGACATCATGGTACGCACCATATCCAATAGGGTGCAACTATGATGTTCGGACACACCATCACACTATGGTGTTCCAGGCGGTATTAATTATGAAACAATTTCCACAATGTCTTAATTGTGTGCCAAAACTCGTAACTCAGATATTCATCTCTATGATCGTATCATAGACATTTTATCCTCTTGTCACAATGATCTTCTACTTCACTCTGAAATTACTTGAACCATTCAATAATTCAGAGTTGTGTTTCATCAAGTAAATATTCTCAACATCTACTCGAATCATCTGTGAAGTAAGAACATAACGATATTCACTGCATGCCTCAGCATTTATTGGACTGCACACATCAAAATGTGTTACTTCCAACAAGTTGCTATCTTGTTCCATCTTATTGAAACCGAGGCTTTTCAGTCATCTTGCCTATGTGGTATGATTTGCATATCTCAAGTGATTCAAAATCAAGTGAGTCCGAACGGTCCATTTGCATGGAGTTTCCTCATGCATATACACCAATAGACATGGTTCGCATGTCTCAAACTTTTCAAAAACGAGTGAGTCCAAAGATCCATCAACATGGAGCTTCTTCATGCGTTTTATACCATTATGACTTACATGGCAGTGCCACAAGTAAGTGGTACTATCATTACTATCTTATATCTTTTGGCATGAAAATGTGTATCACTACGACCGAGATTCAATAAACCATTCCTTTAGGTGCAAGACCATTGAAGGTATTATTCAAAAAATAGAGTAACCATTATTCTCCTTAAATGAATAACCATATTGCGATAGACATAATCCAATCATGTCTATGCTCAACGCAAACACCAATCTCGGTGGTAGAGGGAGCGTGCGATGCTTGATCATATCAACCTTGGAAACACTTCCAACATATATCGTCAGCTCACCTTTAGCTAGTCTCCGTTTATTCCGTAGCTTTTATTTCGAGTTACTAACACTTAGCAACCGAACCGGTATCCAATACCCTGGTGCTACTAGGAGTACTAGTAAAGTACACATTAACATAATGTATATCCAATATACTTCTATCGACCTTGCCAGCCTTCTCATCTACCAAGTATCTAGGGTAATGCTGCTCCAATGGTTGTTCCCCTTATTACAGAAGCACTTAGTCTCGGGTTTGGGTTCAACCTTGGGTTTCTTCACTTGAGCAGCAGCTGAATTGCCGTTTCATGAAGTATCCCTTTGTTCCCTTGCCCTTCTTGAAACTAGTGGTTTCACCAACCATCAACAATTGATGCTCCTTCTTGATTTCTACTTTCGCGGTGTCAAACATCATGAATATTTCAAGGATCATCATATCTATCCCTGATATGTTATAGTTCATCACGAAGCTCTAGCAGCTTGGTGGCAATGACTTTGGAGAAACATCACTATCTCATTTGGAAGATCAACTCCCACTCGATTCAAGTGATTGTTGCACTCAGACAATCTGAGCACAAGCTCAACGATTGAGCTTTTCTCCCTTAGTTTGTAGGCTAAGAAAATTGTCGGAGGTCTCATACCTCTTGACGTGGGCACGAGCCTGAAATCCCAATTTCAGCCCTCGAAACATCTCATATGTTCCGCGACGTTTCGAAAACGTCTTTGGTGCCTCTACTTAAACCATTTAACTGAACTATCACGTAGTTATCAAAACGTGTATGTTCGATGTTCGAAACATCCACAAACGACGTTTGGGGTTCAGCACACTAAGCAGTGCATTAAGGACATAAGCGTTCTAGTGTCCGCATAATCGCTACTGTCAACTTTCAACTATATTTTCTCTAGGAACATAACTAAAACAGTAGAACTAAAGCGCGAGCTACGACATAATTTGCAAAAGGTCTTTTGACTATGTTCAGGATAATTAAGTTCATCTTATGAACTCCCACTTAGATAGACATCCCTCTGGTCATCTAAGTGATCACATGATCCGAGTCAACTAGGCCGTGTCCGATCATCACGTGAGACGGACTAGTCATCATCGGTGAACATTTTCATGTTGATCGTATCTACTATACGACTCATGCTCGACCTTTCGGTCTCCGTGTTCCGATGCCATGTCTGCACATGCTAGGCTCGTCAAGTTAACCCTAAGTGTTTTCGCTGTGTAAAACTGTCTTACACCCGTTGTATGTGAACGTAAGAATCCATCACACCCGATCATCACGTGGTGCTTAGGAGCGACGAACTGTAGCAACGGTGCACAGTTAGGGGAGAACACTTCTTGAAATTTTGTAAGGGATCATCTTATTTACTACCGTCGTCCTAAGTAAACAAGATGCATAATCATAATAAACATCACATGCAATTATATAGTTGTGACATGATATGGCCAATATCATATAGCTCCATTGATCTCCATCTTCGGGGCTCCATGATCATCTTGTCACCGGCTTGACACCATGATCTCCATCATCATGATCTCCATCATCGTGTCTTCATGAAGTTGTCACGCCAATGACTACTTCTACTTCTATGACTAACGCGTTTAGCAATAAAGTAAAGTAGTTTACATGGCGTTCTTCAATGACACGCAGGTCATAATAATAAATAAAGACAACTCCTATGGCTCCTGCCGGTTGTCATACTCATCGACATGCAAGTCGTGAATCCTATTACAAGAACATGATCAATCTCATACATCACATATATCATTCATCACATCCTTTTGGCCATATCACATCACATAGCATACCCTGCAAAAACAAGTTAGACGTCCTCTAATTGTTGTTGCATGTTTTACGTGGCTGCTATGGGTTTCTAGCAAGAACGTTTCTTACCTACGCAAGACCACAACGTGATATGCCAATTGCTATTTACCCTTCATAAGGACCCTTTTCATCGAATCCGTTCCGACTAAAGTGGGAGAGACTGGCACCCGCTAGCCACCTTATGCACCAAGTGCATGTCAATCGGTGGAACCTGTCTCACGTAAGAGTACGTGTAAGGTCGGTCCGGGCCGCTTCATCCCACAATACCATCGAAACAAGATTGGACTAGTAACGGTAAGCATATTGAACAACATCAACGCCCACAACTACTTTGTGTTCTACTCGTGCAAAGAATCTACGCAATAGACCTAGCTCATGATGCCACTGTTGGGGAACGTAGCAGAAATTCAAAAAAAATTCCTACGTGTCACCAAGATCTATCTATGGAGAAACCAGCTACGAGTAGAAGGAGAGTGCATCTACATACCCTTGTAGATCGCTAAGCGGAAGCGTTCAAGTGAACGGGGTTGATGGAGTCGTACTCGTCGTGATTCAGATCACCGATGATCCTAGTGCCGAACGGACGGCACCTCCGCATTCAACACATGTACAGCTCGACGATGTCTCCCACGCCTTGATCCAGCAAGGAGAGAGGGAGAGGTTGAGGAATACTCCATCTAGCAGCAGCACAACGGCGTGGTGGTGGTGGAGGAGCGTGGCAATCCTGCAGGGCTTCGCCAAGCACCTACGGGAGAGGAGGAGGTGTCACGGGAGGGAGGGAGGCGCCAAGGGCTCAGGTATGGATGCCCTCCCTCCCTTCCACTATATATAGGGGCAGGGGAGAGGGGGGAGGCGCAGCCTTGCCCCTTCCTCCAAGGAAGGGGTGCGGCTAAGAAGGGGGGAGGAGTCCATCCTCCCCAAGGCACCTCGGAGGTGCCTTCCCCTTTTAGGACTCTCCCCTTTTTCCTATATCTTGGCGCATGGGCCTCTAGGGGCTGGTGCCCTTGGCCCATGTAGGCCAAGGCACACCCCCTACAGACCATATGGCCCCCCGGGGCAGGTGGCCCCACCCGGTGGGCCCCCGGGACCCTTCCGGTGGTCCCGGTACAATACCGATGACCCTGAAACTTGTCCCGATGGCCGAAACAGGACTTCCTATATATAAATCTTTACCTCCGGACCATTCCGGAACTCCTCGTGACGTCCGGGATCTCATCCGGGACTCCGAACAACATTCGGTAACCACATACAAACTTCCTTTATAACCCTAGCGTCATCGAACCTTAAGTGTGTAGACCCTACGGGTTCGGGAGACATGTAGTCATGACCGAGACGTTCTCCGGTCAATAACCAACAGCGGGATCTGGATACCCATGTTGGCTCCCACATGTTCCACGATGATCTCATCGGATGAACCACGATGTCAAGGACTTAATCAATCCCGTATTCAATTCCCTTTGTCTAGCGGTATTTTACTTGCCCGAGATTCGATCGTCGGTATACCGATACCTTGTTCAATCTCGTTACCGGCAAGTCTCTTTACTCGTTCCGTAACACATCATCCCGTGATCAACCCCTTGGTCACATTGTGCACATTATGATGATGTCCTACCGAGTGGGCCCAGAGATACCTCTCCGCTTACACGGAGTGACAAATCCCAGTCTCGATTCGTGCCAACCCAACAGACACTTTCGGAGATACCTGTAATGCACCTTTATAGCCACCCAGTTACGTTGTGACGTTTGGTACACCCAAAGCATTCCTACGGTATCCGGGAGTTACACAATCTCATGGTCTAAGGAAAAGATACTTGACATTAGAAAAGCTTTAGCATACGAACTACACGATCTTTGTGCTAGGCTTAGGATTGGGTCTTGTCCATCACATCATTCTCCTAATGATGTGATCCCGTTATCAACGACATCCAATGTCCATAGCCAGGAAACCATGACTATCTGTTGATCACAACGAGCTAGTCAGCTAGAGGCTCACTAGGGACATATTGTGGTCTATGTATTCACACGTGTATTACGATTTCCGGATAATACAGTTATAGCATGAATAAAAGACTATTATCATGAACAAAGAAATATAATAACACTTTTATTATTGCCTCTAGGGCATATTTCCAACAGCTACGACCCAAACAAAGATGGTCTTAACCTATAAAAGCGTAGTTTAAGATTCTACATATGTTATATTTCGACACTCCTTGCATGTAGATTTAATCCGTACAAAGAAATGAGCAAGTGATCATGCATTTATTCATGTCATTTTCGGAATGGGGGTTTGTTACGGACGAGTTAAGAAAAACAACAAAAACAAACGATGACACATTAGAGCATCTCTAGCAGACCCCGTATAAGTAGTCAAACCCGTAAAATAACCGCTTTTTACAGTTTCAGTTGAAAAAAGGACCCAAACAGACCCCTTAAAATCATCCGACCCTTAGAATTTTTTACAGGGCCCTGTGAACGACACATGCCCGAGACCCGTGTATCTTCACTTTCGGAGGCAATTTTGCTAGGGCCCCGAATACCAGTCAATGCTAGCGGTTGGGGAATTTCATCTCCCGCTCGCCGCCTGCAGCGACCGTACCGCCACCACCCGGCCACCGCGCCCGGCCGCCACTCGTCGATGCGAGCAAGCTAGCTAGCTAGCTACGGCCGCGCTAGCTAGCAGAATTGATGCGAGCTAGCTACGGTCGCGCTAGCTAGCTAGCTGAGTCCGGCCGCCGCCCGCGCCGCCCTGGCATCCGCCCGCGTGTCGTGGTCGTCTCATGTCTCCCTCGTCCGTCCGTCCGCCAGTCTCCGCTCTGGCCATGGCTTCCTTGTCCGCACGTCGGTCAGCGGTCGATTTCAAATTGGCGTGAGAACATGAAGACGTATATTCAGAGGATATTCTTTTTTATGGGTTGATTATACGGGGTCTGTTCGGCCACCGCCCGCGCCAGCCCGTAAAACCGGTTTTCCGTGAACTGTAAAAGCGATATAAGAGTCCGCGATATAAGGGGTCTTCTAGAGATGCTCTTAGCACACTATAGAGACATGTGTGCATCAATGAAAGTTTTCAGTTTAAGAGTCACCAACTTTTTTCACATGCATATTTCTTAAATAATGAAGAGTTGTTAAAAAGATACATGATTTTTTAATCATAAAAATATATTTTTCTTGTGTGGAAAAGAACATTTTTGTATGGTCTCATGTGGACGCGGGTACTTGCGCCCCTATTTCATCACCATTTCTTGCCATACATGTCATAGGTATTAGTCCTTATTTCATCACTATTTATATCTTATCTTTTTTTGCGGTAAACTAGTTATATCTTATCAAACCTGTCTTTTATTGTATTTTTTGTCATGCATGCCTCCTTTTTACTTTTTTTTTCATGCATGTCCTTCTTTCTTCTTTCTTATATATAGAAGAATAGCGCAACATCTCATCTTTATCATGTCTCCTCTGCATTTTCTCTTCTATTTATTTTATAGCGGACATCCCATCTTTATCGGGTCCTTCTTTTATTTCTTTTCATGCATGCCCTTATTTTATTGGGTGTTTCTAGCAAATTTATCTTCAAGTTCATGTCCAATCCTGATTTTTCTGAGGTGTTCATCCCCAATATGAATCACTACCAATATGGAAAAAAATGGATTGTTGAAAAACATTGTAGCCTAGACAGTATTTTTAAAATTGTTAACAGGTAAAGTAACATTATATTTAGATTCTACATATTTGTCTAATCAAATTCCATATATAACATGTTAAATTTGGAGTTGCGGTTTAGAAGATATGAGTATTTTAAAAAACATTTGATATGTATTGCGGGTTTAATGTTAGAAACATTAGGGGGGGGGTTCTATAAAATAGCAAAACGGACTAAGAATACCTATTTCTTTTATTAGTAGGTATAGATAACGCTTACATCATCCGCGAGAAGTTCATAAATAAAGATGGGAGGTGAGTCCAACCACATATCTGGTGGATCAACACGTCCAAACTGAGCTAGCACATGAGCTACCATGTTCAATTCGTGATTACAATGCTCTAGCAAGACCTTTTCCGGAATCATGTAGTAGCGATCTGCATTCATCAAGTATCGGAGCTGCTAACATCGAATGCCTAGAATTCTGGTGGAGATCTTCCACCACGGTTAGATTGTCCATTTGGATCAATATTGAGCTGCAGCCAACTGTATTGGCTAGTTTCAAGCCCTCAAGAAGAGTAGCCCTTCAACCGACTCCACATTCGTTGCGTGCTCAAGCCTTGCTGTGGCAGCCACTATGATCAGGCCTCTACTTGATACGTCTTCAATGTATCTATAATTTTTTATTGTTCCATGCTGTTATATTATCATTCTTCAATGTTTTACATTCACTTTATAGCAACTTTATATCATTTTTTGGGACTAATCTATTGACATAGTGCCTAGTGCTAGTTGTTATTTTTTACTTAGCAGAATATCAGTACCAAACAAAGTCCAAATGTCACGAAACTTTTTGGAGATTTTTTGGGACCAAAAGACAACTTGGGAGCCAAGGAAGTGCCATAGGGGAGGCCCGTGGGGCCATAACCCACCAGGGCGCGCCAAAGGCCCCTAGCGCGCCCAGGTGAGTGGTGGGGCCCACGGGAGTCCTTTCCACCGCTTCTCAGATCTATAAATACCCAAATATTTCAGAAACCTTAGGGGAGTCGACGAAACACAATTCCGGCCGCCACAAGTTTCAGAACCATGAGATCCAATCTAGAGCCCTATTCAGGCACCTTGTCGGAGGGGAACATGATCACAGAGGGGTTCATCATCCTATTGGTGCTTCTTCGATGATGCGTGAGTAGTTCACCATAGACCTATGGGTCTGTACGCAGTAACTAGATGGCTTCTTCTCTCTTTTTGATTCTCAATACAATGTTCTCCTCGATGTTTTTGGAGGTCTATTTGATGTAATGACTTTTTGCGGTGTGTTTGTTGGGATCCAATGAATTGCGAGTTTATGATCAGATCTATATATGAATATTGTTTGAGCCTTATTTGATCTCTTATATGCATGATTATTATAGTCTCGTAGTATTTCTTCTCCGAAACTTTGGTTCAGTTAGGCCAACTAGATTGATTTTTCTTGCAATGGGAAGAGGTGCTTTGTGATGGGTTCGATCTTGCGGTGTCCCCACCCAGTGACAGAAGGGGTTGTGAGGCATGCATGTATCGTTGCTATTAAGGATAGATGGGGCCTATTCCTGCATGAATAGATCTTGTCTACATCATCTCATCGTTCTTATTGCATTACTCCATTTCTCCATGAACTTAATACACTAGATGCATGCTGGATAGCGGTCGATGTGTGGAGTAATAGTAGTAGATGCAGGCAGGAGTCGGTCTATTAATTTTGGACGTGATACCTATATACATTATTGCCTTGGGTATTGTCATAATTATTTGCTCTTCTATCAATTGCCCAACAGAAATTTGTTTACCCACCGTATGCTATTTTCTCAAGAGAAGCCACTAGTGAAATCTACGCCCCCCTGGTCTATCTTTTATCATATTGTTTTCAGGTCTATTAATCCAAAAACCCAAAAATACCTTGCTACACTTTTTCTTTATTTACTTTATTTTGTGTTTTTGCAAGATTTATTTATCCAATCTACTACAATTTAATCTATCTCAATACCGAGGAGGGATTGACAACCCCTCTTATCCGTTGGGTTGCAAGTATTTGTTCTTTGTGTGCAGGTACCGTTTACATAGTGTTGATTCGTTCTCTTACTAGATTGATAACCTTGGTTTCATAACTAAGGGAAATAGCTACCGTTGATGTGCTGCATCATCCTCTCCTCTTCGGGGAAATACCAACGCAGATACAAGCAATCACTACTATCTCGAATGATTGCACCACACGCACTTGTGTTGTCATCCGATGAGAAGGCCCCGTTAATATTTAGCACCAGCTGACCCGCCACGGGTCTCTTCAAGACATTTATTCGAGGGGTCGTAGATGGCTTGCTGGCGGTGCGTGCAAAGTTCAGAGCAAGAGCCCTGATTGATTGACAGGATCGTTCCGGTGGCTGGACCTCCTCCTACCGAACGTTTAATCTCCGTTGCCACCAAAGAAACCAGCTAGTCACTGCAACCATCTCCGCTAGTCCAACAGTACTCATGCATTGCTTGTTGTGTTCTGGGTCACAAAGCATAATCTCAACAATTTCTGCTCCCGAACGACCAGGTGCAGCTATTGTAGCTATTAATTCCTGTAGACCAAGTCCCTTCCACACGTCTTGTGCTCGACTGCATTTGAAAGCCATACGTGCTATATCCTCTGCATATGCAGAACAGATCGGACATTGAGCAGAGCTCGATATATGCCTGTTTGCAAGAACGTAGTAACAAGGGATTGCATCATGTAAACATCTCCATAGGAAAATTTTAACTTTACTAGGAACCTTCAGACTGCATAGTCTCCTCCAAACCGGGTGCGCCGATGAACCACTTATACCATGAGGATTTAAGTTACTGTTGATTCCTAATATTCGTCCCATTGTCTGTAGTAAGCTGACCAGATAGAAAATATGCCTGACTTTGTAAGGTTCCAAGCAACAAAATCTTCAATTTCATGCTGAAAAATCAGGATTTGCATAATCCTCTCGGCATCTATGCTCCAGAAGTTGTCACGTATCAGCTCTTCGTCCCACTCACCCATGGCTGGGTTTATGAGTTCATTTACCATAAGAACACAGTTGCCCCGAACAGTGATTATCTTCCTGGAAGTGCTACTAGGTATCCAGCAGTCATCCCATATGTTAATTCTCATGGCATTGCCAAGCCTCCTTTCCTGAAAGTTTGAATCCCTAACCATATGCTCTGCCAAACGTACGATGATCCTTTTTCAGTGCACAATTCAGTAAATCACCGGAAGGGTAATATTTAGCTCTCAAAAATCTTGCACACAAGGCATCATAGTTATCGATAAGGCGCCAACACTGTTTGGCTAACATGGCCAAATTAAACTATGTATGTCCCAAAATCCCATGCCTCCCCAGTTCTTTAGGACACACATATTCCACCACGCAAACTAATGCATTTTATTGGTCCTCTCCGTCTTACCACCTGAATGCTATATAGTGTTAGTGATTCTCTTGCAAATTTTCTTTGGAAATTTGAATGCTCCCATCTCATAGGTTGGGATGACTTGAGCCACCGCTTTGATTAAGGCCTCCGTTCATCTATATGACAAAGTTCTCTCTTTCCAACCATTTACAAGTTTCTGTATTCTTTCTATGAGGTGTTTGAAGCAATCAACTCGATCAACACCAATCATAGATGAAAACCCCAAGTATTTGCCAGATATAGATTCAGTCATGATATCAAGGATTTGACAAACATCCACCTTATCCTCCACATTTGTATTAGGGCTGAAACAAATAGAGGATTTTGCAGCACTAACCATTTGTCCTGAAGCATCACAATAACCATCCAGAATTCTCTTCAAAATAGTAGCATTCATAGCATATGCCCTCAAAGGATCAAAGAATCATCCTCAAAAAGTAAGTGGGAAATAAAGGGGGAATCACGACACACCTGGACCCCTTTAAGTGGCCCAATTTTGTCCTCATGAGCAATTAGTGTAGACAAACCTTCCGCACACAAGAGAAAAAGGTAGGGGTAAAGGGGATCCTCCTGCCTAAGACACCTAGAAGGAGAAAACCTATCTATATCATTTAAGTTAAATCTAACCTTATATTGAATGAAAGTGACACATGTCATGATCAGCTGAACCCATTGCATGTCAAAACCAAGTTTTTGCAATATGGCCTCCAGAAAAACCCCACTCGACTCTGTCATATGCCTTATGCATATCGAGCTTGACCGCACATCGTCCAACTTTCCCCTTCTTCTTCTTCATTGTATGCAAGCATTCATAAGCAATAATTACATCATCTGTCATGATCCGCCCTTGTACAAAAGCACTTTGAGTCTCGCTGATAATATCAGAAAGAAAAACCTTTTAGCCTAGCTGCCAACATCTTTGCTATAACTTTGTAGACTAAATTACAGAGGCTTATAGGCCTAAACTGGGTAATGTTTTCAGGTGTATCAACTTTAGGTATCAAGACTATCGTGGTAGTATTCCATCCATCTGGGATGACTCCACTATTAACGGCATTAAGAACCTCTTTTGTAAGACCATCACCAACCAAGTGCCAAAATTTCTTATAAAAAATTGCATGTAAACCGTCGATCCCAGGAGCCTTAAGATCACCAATACTAAACAATTATCTCCTTACTTCCTCCTCTATATATGGTGCCAATAGTGCCTCATTCATATATGGTGTTACTTTTGGTTTTACCTTCTCAAGAACCTCCTGATTTGGTAAATGCACCTCTGTAGTAAACAAATGTTGGAAGTGACTATCAATAAGTGACTTCATAGCCTCGTTGTCTTCCTTCCAATCACCATTTGCGTCCATAAGTCGTCGGATAAAGTTTCTCTTTTTTCTAGTTGTTGCAAAGTTATTAAAGAAATTGGTGTTACTGTCGCCAAATTTGAGCCAGTTTGCGCGAGCCCTCTGCACCCAATAAATTTCCTCTTTCTCCATTGCTTCCTCAATTTCAAACAAAAAGTTCCTTTGCCGATATGCCGACTCATTAGTAAGTGGCCCCGATCACAACTGTTCCAACTCCTCCTTTAAACTTTTAAGACGACGCTGAGGTGATTTAAGGACCTTCCAGTCCCAATCATGAAGTTCTTTATGCACCATTGCAGTACAATCTGCAAAAGCCAATGTGCTAGGCGTTCGTGCCCAAGCTTCAGTCACATGATACATCATCTCAACCTCATGTAACTGATGTTGGCTTGAACTACGCCAGTATTTCCCCAAAGAGGAAGGGATAATGCAGCACAGCAACGGTAGGTATTTCCCTCAATGATGAGACCAAGGTTATCGAACCAGTAGGAGAACCACACAACACCACGTAAACAGCTCCTGCACACAAAGAACAAATACTTGCAACCCGACGTAAGAGAGGGGTTGTCAATCCCTCACGGGTAAAAAGATAGGTAAAATTGTAGTAGATTGGATAAATATATCTCGCGGGAATGCAAGATAAAATAAATAACAATAAATTGAAGCAAGGTATTTTTGTATTTTTGGATTAATAGAGATGAAAATAAAAGCAAATAAAAATATATCACGAAGGCAAATATAATAAAGAAGAGACCCGGGGACCGTAGATTTCACTAGTGGCTTCTCTCGAGAAAAAAAGCATACGGTGGGTAAACAAATTACTGTTGGGAAATTGATAGAATTTCAAATAATTATGACGATATCCAGGCAATGATCATTATACAGGTATCACGTCCAAGATTAGTAGACCAACTCCTGCATGCATCTACTACTATTACTCCACACATCGACCGCTATCCAGCATGCATCTACTACTATTACTCCACACATCGACTGCTATCCAGCATGCATCTAGTGTATTAAGTTCGTGGAGAAACGGAGTAATGTAATAAGAACGATGACATAATGTAGACAAGATCTATTTATGTAGAAATAGACCCCATCTTGTTATCCTTAATAGCAACAATACATACGTGTCGCTTCCCCTTCTGTCACTAGGATCAAGCACCGTAAGATCGAACCCATCACAAAGCACCTCTTCCCATTGCAAGATAAATAGATCAAGTTGGCCAAACAATACCCATATATCGGAGAAGAGATCATGCATATAAGAGATCAAAAGACTCAAGTAACTTTCATGGATAAAAACATAGATCTGATCATAAACTCAAAGTTCATCGGATCCAAACAAATACACCGCAAAAAGAGTTACATCAAATAGATCTCCAAGACATCATTGTATTGAGAATCAAAAGAGAGAGAGAGAGGAAGCCATCTAGCTACTAACTACGGACCAGTAGGTCTATAATGAACTACTCACGCATCATCGGAGACGCACCAATGGGGATGATGAATGATACGTCTCCAACATATCTATAATTTTTGATTGTTCCATGCTATTATATTACCTGTTTTGGATGTTTATGGCCTTTACTAAACACTTTTATATCATTTTTGGGACTAACCTACTAACCGGAGGCCTAGCCCATATTGCTGTTTTTTTTGCCTATTTCAGTGTTTCACAGAAAAGGAATATCAAATAGAGTCCAAACGGAATGAAACCTTCGGGAGAGTTACTTTTGGAACGGAAGAAATCCAGGAGACTTGGATTAGACGTCAAGGCAGCTTCGAGGTGGCCACGAGGCAGGGAGGCGCTCCCTACCCCCCTGGGCGCGCCCCCACCCTCGTGGGCCCCTCGTGGCTCCCCTGACCGACTTCTTTCGCCTATATATATCCATATACCCTAAAAACATCAAGGAGCATAATAGATTGGGAGTTCCGCTGCCGCAAGCCTCTGTAGCCACCAAAAACCATTCGGGACCCTGTTCTGGCACCCTGCCAGAGGGGGGATCCCTCACCGGTGGCCATCTTCATCATCCCGGTGCTCTCCATGACGAGGAGGGAGTATTTCACCCTCGGGGCTGAGGGTATGTACCAGTAGCTATGTGTTTGATCTCTCTCTCTCTCTCGTGGTCTTGATTCGACACGATCTTGATGTATCGCGAGCTTTGCTATTATAGTTGGATCTTATGATGTTTCTCCCCCTCTACTCTCTTGTAATGGATTGAGTTTTCCCTTTGAAGTTATCTTATCAGATTGAGTCTTTAAGGATTTGAGAACACTTGATGTATGTCTTGCATGTGCCTATCTGTGGTGACAATGGGATATTCACGTGATCTACTTGATGTATGTTTTGGTGATCAACTTGCGGGTTCAATGACCTTGTGAACTTATGCATAGGGGTTGGCACACGTTTTCGTCTTGACTCTCCGGTAGAAACTTTGGGGCACTATTTGAAGTTCTTTGTGTTGGTTGAATAGATGAATCTGAGATTGTGTGATGCATATCGTATAATCATGCCCACGGATACTTGAGGTGACATTGGAGTGTCTAGGTGACATTAGGGTTTTGGTTGATTTGTGTCTTAAGGTGTTATTCTAGCATGAACTCTATGATAGATCGAACGGAAAGAATAGCTTCGTGTTATTTTACTACGGACTCTTGAATAGATCGATCAGAAAGGATAACTTTGAGGTGGTTTCGTACCCTCCAATAATCTCTTTGTTTGTTCTCCGCTATTAGTGACTTTGGAGTGACTCTTTGTTGCGTGTTGAGGGATAGTTATATGATCCAGTTATGTTATTATTGTTGAGAGAACTTGCACTAGTGAAAGTATGAACCCTAGGCCTTGTTTCCTAGCATTGCAATACCATTTGTGCTCACTTTTATCATTAGTTACCTTGCTGTTTTTATATTTTCATATTACAAAAACCTATGTCTACCATCCATATTGCACTTGTATCACCATCTCTTCGTCGAACTAGTGCACCTATACAATTTACCATTGTATTGGGTGTGTTGGGGACACAAGAGACTCTTTGTTATTTGGTTGCAGGGTTGCTTGAGAGAGGCCATCTTCATCCTACGCCTCCCACGGATGGATAAACCTTAGGTCATCCACTTGAGGGAAATTTGCTACTGCCCTACGAACCTCTGCACTTGGAGGCCCAACAACGTCTACAAGAAGAAGGTTGTGTAGTAGACATCAAGCTCTTTCCTAGCGCCATTGCCGGGGAGGTGAGTGCTTGAAGGTAT
Organism: Triticum aestivum; assembly: GCF_018294505.1. Taxonomy (NCBI): domain Eukaryota; kingdom Viridiplantae; phylum Streptophyta; class Magnoliopsida; order Poales; family Poaceae; genus Triticum; species Triticum aestivum. Next base: position 519,130,898 of record NC_057813.1, read on the forward strand.
ATCTTTAGATCTTGCAATCGAATCTTTTAGTTTCTTGTTTTATCACTAGTTTAGTCTATAAAAGAAAACTACAAAAAAAGTGGAATTGAGTTTGCCTCATACGCTTCATCTTTTTAATATCTTTCGTGAAAATAAGGATTCCGATAATTGTGCTCAATTGCTAGAAGAAGAATGCATTAAAATGTTTGGTACTAGATCTTTGTATGATGAGCATGATTGCAATGTTGTTAGTATGAATTCCTTGAATATCCATGATGCTAATGATATGCAAAGCCACAAGCTTGGGGAAGCTATGTTTGATGAAGATGATATTTTTTGTCCCCCAAGTTTAGATGAGCAAATTTATTATGATGAAAGCATGCCTCCTATTTATGATGATTATTGTGATGATACATATGCCATAAAGAATAAACTTGCTTATATGGAGAATAGTAGAAAAATTATGCAAGTAGATCATGAAAAGAGTGCTTTATGTGATGGTTATATTGTTGAATTAATTCATGATGCTACTGAAAATTATTATGAAGGAGGAACATATGCTTGTAGGAATTGCAATAATATCAAGTTCCTTCTCTATGTGTTGAAAATCTTGAAGCTATGCTTGTTTTACCTTCCTATGCTAATTGATTCTTGTTCCATAAGTTGTTTGCTCACAAAATCCCTATGCATATGAAGTGAGTTAGGCTTAAATGTGCTAGTCATATGCTTCATGATGCTCCTGTTATGTTTCAGTTCTTATCTTTTATGTGAGCATCATTGTCATCATCATGCCTAGCTAAAAGGCATTAAAGAAAAGCGCTTGTTGGGAGACAACCCAATATTTACCTTTATTATTTTTGTGTGTTCTCATTATTATGCTACTGTAGTAATCATGTTTTATAGCTTTTATTTCAATAAAGTGCCAAATAAGGCCTTTAGGATAGCTTACGGTGATAGTTGTGTTGATCCTGCTGAAAATCAGAAACTTTTGCGCCCAGTAAATTAGTTTTGATAATTCACAGAAATGTGATTTTGATCTTATTCTTTTTGATCTGGATTTCTACACAAATTTATTAGGACTTACTAATTTTGTAGAATTTTTAGAGTTCCATAAGTATACATTTGATATAGATTACTACAGACTATTCTGTTTTTGACAGATTCTGTTTTCTATGTGTTGTTTGCTTATTTTGCTGAATCTATGAGTAGTATCGGAGGGTATAAACCATAGAGAAGTTGGAAAACAGTATATATTACACCAATATGAATTTAGAATGAGTTCATAACAGTACCAAAAGTGGTGATTTATTTTCTTATACTAACGGAGCTCATAAGATTTTCTAATGAGTTTTGTGTTGTGAAGTTTTCAAGTTTTGGGTAAAGATTCGATGGACTATGGAATAAGGAGTGGCAAGAGCCTAATCTTGGGGATTCCCAAGGCACCCCATGGTAATATTCAAGGACAACCAAGAGCCTAAGCTTGGGGATTCCCAGGATGACATCCCCTCTTTCGTCTTCGTTCATCGATAACTTTACTTGGAGCTATATTTTTATTCACCACATGATATGTGTTTTGCTTCGAGCGTCATGTTATTTTTTTAGTATTTGCTTTCTGTTATTTAGAATAATGTTTTGCATCTATATTTTCAATAAAAATGTGAAGGATAGCCTTTACCATGCTTATTTTGCAAGTATACATGTTGCTGTTTCAAAACAGAAAGTTTACCACTGCTGCAAAAGTTCCCTAGAAAAGTCAGAAAATGATAGAAGGTTGAAACTTTTTGCATATTGAGATCTGATAAATTTTCTACATTGTAGTATTTTTTCTCATAATTTTTGGAGTTAAGGAAGTATGATGAATCTTGTATTCTTTACAGATTGTACTGTTTTGGCAGATTGCTGTTATGTTTGCATTGTTTGCATATGTTTGCTTGTTTAATGATTCTATTTGAGGATAGGAGTATTAAATATGCAGAGACATTTAGTATGCAACGTTGAATTATAATTTTTGTTATTTGCTATGTAGAGAATGATAATGTTTTTGCATTGGTTTATACTAACTTATCTCACGAGTTCTTATTGAGTTTGGTGTGGATGAAGCTTTCGAGATTTAGGAAACCGAGATATAAAAGGAACTAAGGAGACACAAAAGCTCAAGCTTGGGGATGCCCAAGGCACCCCAAGATAGCATTTCAATAAGTCTCAAGCATCCAAGCTTGGGGATGCCCCGGTAGGCATCCCACCTTTCTTCTTCAACAATTATCGGTTAGTATCGGTTGAACCTAAGTTTTTGCTTCTTCACATGATGTGTGCTATCCTTGAAATGTCATTTTGTTTTCTTTTATTTTGCTTGCTGTTTGAATAAAATACCAAGATCTGAGATTCTTAAAAGTTAGAGAGTCTTCACATAGTTGCATAATTATTCGACTACTCATTGATCTTCACTTATATCTTTTGGAGTAGTTTGTCATTTGCTCTAGTGCTTCACTTATATCTTTTAGAGCACGGGGGTGGTTTATTTTGTATAAATAAATGAACTCTCATGCTTCACTTATATTATTTTGAGAGTATTAAAACAGCATGGTAATTTGAATAAAAACTTTCATATAAACTGCATTGAATACTATGATAAATTTGATACTTGATAATTGCATTGAGATATAAAGGTGGTAATGTTAGAGTCATGCTAGTTGGGTAATTATTAAATTGATAAATACTTGTGTTGAAGTTGGCAAGTCCCGTAGCATGCACGTATGGTAAAAGTTGTGTAACAAATTTGTGGCATGGGGTGCTCTTTTGATTGCCTTCCTTATGAGTGGAGGTCGGGATCGCGCGATGGTTAACTCCTACCAACCCTTCCCCTAGGAGCATGCATAGTAGTACTTTGCTTTGAGGGCTAATAAAACTTTTGCAATAAGTATATGAGTTCTTTATGACTAATGTGAGTCCATGGATTATACGCACTCTTACCCTTCCATCATTGCTAGCCTCTTCGGTACCGTGCATTGCCCTTTCTCAACTTGAGAGTTGGTGCAAACTTCGACGGTGCATCCAAACCCCGTGATACGATATGCTCTATCACACATAAACCTCCTTATATCTTCCTCAAAACAGCCACCATACCTACCTATTATGGCATTTCCATAGCTATTCCGAGATATATTGCCATGCGACTTTCCACCATTCCGTTTATCATGACACGCATCATCATTGTCATATTGCCTTGCATGATCATGTAGTTGACATCATATTTGTGGCAAAGCCACCTTGCATAATTTTTTTATACATGTCACTCTTGATTCATTGCCCATCTCGGTACACCGCCGGAGGCATTCATATAGAGTCATATCTTGTTCTAGTATCGAGTTGCAATTCTTGAGTTGTAAATAAATAGAAGTGTGATGATCATCATTATTAGAGCATTGTCCCCTATATAAAAAAAGAAAGGCCTAATAAAAAAAGGCCCAAAAAAAGGCCAACTAAAAAAAAGAAGAAAGGCCAAAAAAAAGAAAAAAAGGGGGACAATGTTACTATCTTTTTCCACACTTGTGCTTCAAAGTAGCACCATGTTCTTCATATAGAGAGTCTCCTATGTTGTCACTTTCATATACTAGTGGGAATTTTTCATTATAGAACTTGGCTTGTATTTTCCAACGATGGGCTTTCTCAAAATGCCCTAGGTCTTCGTGAGCAAGCAAGTTGGAAGCACACCCACTTAGTTTCTTTTGTTGAGCTTTCATACATTTATAGCTCTAGTGCATCCGTTGCATGCAATCCCTACTCCTCATGTTGACATCAATTAACAGGCATCTCCATAGCCCGTTGATTAGCCTCGTCAACATGAGACTTTCTCTTTTTTTGTCTTCTCCACACAACCTCCATCATCATATTCTATTCCACCCATAGTGCTATATCCATGGCTTACGCTCATGTATTGCGTGAGAGTGAAAAAAGCTAAAGCACGTTAAAAAGTATGAACCAATTGCTTGGCTGAAACCGGGGTTGTGCATGATGGGAGTATTTTGTGTGACAAAAATGAAACATAGCCTAACTATATGATTTTGTAGGGATAAACTTTCTTTAACCATGTTATTTTGAGAAGACATGATTGCTTTGTTAGTATGCTTGAAGTATTATTACTCTTATGTCAATATTAAACTTTTATCTTGAATCATTTGGATCTGAACATTCATGCCACAATAAAGAAAATTACATTGAGAAATTTGTTAGGTAGCATTCCACATCAAAAATTCTATTTTTATCATTTACCTACTCGAGGACGAGCAGGAATTAAGCTTGGGGATGGTTGATACGTCTCCAACGTATCTATAATTTTTTATTGTTCCATGCTATTATATTACCTGTTTTGGATGTTTATGGGCTTTACTAAACACTTTTATATCATTTTTGGGACTAACCTATTAACCGGAGGCCTAGCCCATGTTGCTGTTTTTTTGCCTATTTCAGTGTTTCACAGAAAAGGAATATCAAACGGAGTCCAAACGGAATGAAACCTTCGGGAGAGTTATTTTCGGAATGGATGCAATCCAGGAGAGTTGGAGTAGACGTCAGGGCAGCTTCGAGGTGGCCACGAGGTAGGGAGGCGTGCCCTACCCCCTGGGCGCGCCCCCACCCTCGTGGGCCCCTCGTGGCTCCCCTGACCAACTTCTTTTGCATATATATATCCATATACCCTAAAAACATCGAGGAGCATAATAGATCGGGAGTTCCGCCGCCGCAAGCCTCTGTAAAAACCAATCGGGACCCTGTTCCGGCACCCTGCCGGAGGGGGGATCCCTCACCGGTGGCCATCTTCATCATCCCGGCGCTCTCCATGACGAGGTGGGAGTAGTTCACCCTCGGGGCTGAGGGTATGTACCAGTAGCTATGTGTTTGATCTCTCTCTCCCTCGTGTTCTTGATTCGGCACGATCTTGATGTATCGCGATCTTTGCTATTCACTACAAAAAAATACACTTCCGTGATGATACGTGTTTTTCACAGTAGGTCGCATTTTCTATCATGCATGTACATCCATGATGATTTTATGACAGAATCAAGATAGTCATACTTGTGCTATCGTAGATGTGTTCCATGACATTACCAAAATTATCATCACGGAAGTGTCCACTTCCGTGACGATAAATCGCGCGTCATAGAAGTGCTTTAGTCAAGGGTGGCCGACACGTGGCATCCACCGTAACGGGACGCCGTTAACCGCCGTTAACCTATCGGGTCTAGTTTTTGGATTCGATAACCCGCTAACAGCCACGACCAATGCCGGTTTTCCACGTGTAAAATTCTCATTGGCCGGCGGATGCACGCGTCAGCTCCACGTTGGCACAGGTGTCACTCATCCAACGGTCAAGATGGGCCTATGATATGTTGACACATGGACTGGCCCGACCCAACCGAAGGCCCATAAGATTTAGTGGACCATAATGGGCTGGCCCAGCTAGGCCCACAAGATTTTGCAGACCATAATGGGCCGGCCCAGCTAAAGGCCCACAAGATTTAGCGGACCATAATGGGCTGGCCCAGCTAAAGGCCCACAAGATTTTGCAGAACATAATAGGCCGGCCCAGCTAAAGGCCCACAAGATTTAGCGGACCACAATGGGCTAGCCCAGCTAAAGGCCCACAAGATTTTGCAGACCATAATGGGCCGGCCCAGCTAAAGGCCCAACATTCTCTGTCGAATTGACCCGTCAACGGCCTGTCCTAAACTTGTCATCATCGTGGCACATGGTCACTTCTGGCCCATTAACAGTCCGCTAAGTAATTGGGCCGAATTACGGCTGTCGGTGTCAAAACCGGCGGATCTCGGGTAGGGGGTCCCGATCTATGCGTCTTAGGCTGATGGTAACAGGAAGCAAGGGACACAATGTTTACCCAGGTTCGGGCCCTCTCGATGGAGGTAAAACCCTACTTCCTGCTTGATTAATATTGACGATATGAGTAGTAAAGAGTAGATCTATCACGAGATCGTAGAGGCTAAACCCTGGGAGCTAGCCTATGATGATTATGATTGTAATTGTGATTGGCCTTCTAAGGACCAACCTCTCCGGTTTATATAGACACCGGAGAGGGCTAGGGTTTACATGGAGTCGGTTACAAGGAAGGAAACACAATATCCGGATCGCCAAGCTTGTCTTCCACGCAAAGGAGAGTCCCATCCGGACATGGATCAGAGTCTTGAATCTTGTATCTTCACGCTCCAATAGTCCGGACGATGTATATAGTCCGGCTGTCCGGATACCCCCTAATCCAGGACTCCCTCAGTAGCCCATGAACCAGGCTTCAATGACGATGAGTCCGGCGCGCAGTCTTGTCTTCGGCATTGCAAGGCGGGTTCCTTCTCGGAATACTCCAAAGTAATTATCGAACACTTAGACCGTGTCCGGATCTGCGAGATGATCTTCACATACCATTGTAGGGAACATAGCATAAATCTGATCTGCTGGCAATCTTCGTACGTCGTGCCCTTGCATCGTGGCCTGGTCCAACACGAACCGGCGTTTCTCGCCCCACCTCGACTCGCGTTGCGGGGCGGTTTTATTGGCACGTCCTGCCAAAGCAGAGATCGTGTTCCTCTTATTACGGGATCTTTCATCAATATGGGTGTCGGTGTCAAAACCGGTGGATCTCGGGTAGGGGGTCCCGAACTGTGCGTCTAGGCGGATGATAAAAGGAGACAAGGGACACGATGTTTTTACCCAGGTTCGGGCCCTCTCGATGGAGGTAAAACCCTACTCCTGCTTGATTGATATTGATGATATGGGTAGTACAAGAGTGGATCTACCACGAGATCAAGGATGCTAAACCCTAGAAGCTAGCCTATGGTATGATTGCTGTTGTCCTACGGACTAAAAACCCTCCGGTTTATATAGACACCGGAGAGGGCTAGGGTTACACAGAGTCGGTTACAATGGTAGGAGATCTACATATCCGGATCGCCAAGCTTGCCCTCCACGCCAAGGAAAGTCCCATCCAGACACGGGACGAAGTCTTCAATCTTGTATCTTCATAGTCTTGGAGTCCGGCCGATGATGATAGTTCGGCTATCCGGACACCCCCTAGTCCAGGACTCCCTCAGTAGCCCCCGAACCAGGCTTCAATGACGACGAGTCCGGCGCGTATATTGTCTTCGGTGTTGCAAGGCGGGTTCTCCTCCAAATTCCATGTGCTTGCCGAATAGTGTCCGGCTTCCTTATAAATGTTGCGCTCCTTGGCTTCCACGTCCAATAATGGCCCTCTTCCACGTGTCGTATGAATGCGAAAAGCCAGGGTATTTTTACGTTTTACCCCCTAGCTGCGCGAATAAGCTGCCTATAAGAGGAGCAAGGATCTAGATCCGAATCACACCATCCTCCTTCCGCGAGTACTCATCGAAGCGCCTCTGACAAAAATCCATTCCATCATGGACAGTCGATGCGGCTCCTCCTCTCGCGCTCCCAGCCCTCAGCCCGGAGATTGGAGGAGATGTTCAGTCCCGCATAGCGAGCTAGTGACGCTCCAGGCCGAGGGATACCTTCCCCCAGCCTTCATGGTTCCGGTTCGAGCCGGACTGGCCACCTACAAAGGTGGAAAGTAGGCGGAGAACACCCCCAATCCCTCCAGAGGAGAGCGGGTGTGCTTCGTCCCTTATCTAATAAGGGGGCTCGGATTTCCCATACATCCGTTTCTCCGGGGGCTCCTGGAGTTCTGCAGACTCCAGCTTCATCACCTTACACCCGCCTCCATTTTGCACATCGCGGGTTTTGTAGCTCTTTGCGAGCTATTCTTGGGCATCGAGCCCCATTTTGCGCTGTGGAAGAGATTGTTTTGCCTCGTACCCCGTTCTCACGAGGGGTCGATATATCAAGTGGGCGGAGCCGAAATATGGCGCATCGCCGGGACCGGATATCTATCCGAAACCCCGAAGAAGGCATCCGAAGACTGGCCTTCGGAATGGTTTTATATGGAAGACGCTCCACTGCCGGACCCAGTTCGGATCGGCCTCCCGGAGTTCAGCAACGCTCCTCTGAAGAAGCGCCTGAGTTGGCGCCCGCGGAGCCCTCAACGGGAAGATGATAGGAGTTGCTGGCCCATTCCGGATTGACCATGATTGGAGTCATGGCCACGTGCATTATGCGAGGGGGTACAGCCGCTCCAATATAGGGGCCACCCCATGTGGGATTTCAACGGGGAGAATGACACCACCCGTCATGGACGCAAGGGACTGGGATCGGCCGCCGATCTGGTGAAGATCCTGTCTGGCTTGTACAAGGGGGAGAAGGAGGACTTCCTCCGCACGAGTCCATTAAATGGATTCTCCATGAATAACCCTCGGAGCTGGGTAAGCGGACGTCTATCTACCCGATCCGTGCTTTCGAAGTTAAGCGTCTTACTTTATGATTTCGACGCAGGAACTGCGCCGGGATGTGGAGGGCATACACAGTCCGACTCCACAACCCGAGGATCCAGGAAGATCCCTTGATCCGGCCTCCGGAGAGGATCCGTACATAGAGGTGGAGCTAATTGACGGGGTGTTCCACCAACTCAGCATTGACAATGCTCTAGTCGCCATTACGGCTGACTACCCCGGTTTATCTCCGGCTTCCCAGGTAACTATGACCGGAGTCCTGACACTATTACTTCATCCCTGCTTATTTCTGACCACCGTATACCAATGGTGTCACGCAAGAGGTGCCTACAAGGCGGGAAGCCGAACCTGCGGCGGCTGACCGGCAAGGGTCAGTTCGGCCCAGCCGGCGGAAGAGGGGTGCGGTGCGAATCGAAACATCGCCACAACGGTATAGCACGCCACCGCTTATAAGGGAACGATTCCCGGGAGGTATATTAATGCTCGTGACTTTTCCAGGAGAAAGAGCGCTCGCCGGACTGTGCCCGGAGAGGTTGCCAACCAAGCCTCCGCTAGCCAGGCTCCAACACCTGGTCCGGAGGGGGAGGCGAGCGCAAGGCGCGAGCCGGATGCTCCTCCAACGGAGGATGCCGACAGGCTATCCGCCACCAGGTCTGAGGTGGAGAGCGCCATGAATCATAGGCGCCGCCGGACAGTTCTTCGTGACGCGTGTTTCTCCCCAGAGGCATTGAATGCCTTTAATGCGGGAGACGCGCACCTCCGTGCCGCTCAAGATGGTTTAACCAGAGCCACTGAGCAGTATGTGAAAGACATACGGGTAAGGAATTTCAATAGTTATATATGCCAGTAGCCCCCGAGACTTAAAGTAGTTAGAACAACTGATTTAAGGATCATTTGATATGCAGGTGACCAACTTCCCGAGCTGCTGCAACTGCACGAACGTGTTCGGCAGGCGATGAGTGGCATCGCCCAGGCCTTATGGCCGTCCATCTCCCTACCTGAGGGTCTTGGAGGGCTTGCGGAGAAGCTTCAGGGAGCACGGCAGCGCTTCCGTCTGTGGAAGATATCGGCCTGCCATCAAGGCGCCAGGGAGGCCTGGGCCATGGTGAATACGCGTTACGCAAAGGCGGATCCAAACCACATGACCGAGATCGGACCTGTGGGGCCCGATGGGAAGGAGATCCCTGTGAGCTTAATGTACGACCAAGTAGAGTTGGCCGCTAAGTATTCCCAGCGGGACTGTAAATTAGACAGCCTGTTAGATGGGATTGAAGAGGAGTACAATGAGTCAATTTGACGATTTAATTTAAATGACATGTAAAATGCCTTCTAGCCGGATTGTGGATCGTTTGTCTTTGCGGACCTTTTCGCTTCAACCTCGGGACCCAACAGTCCGGTGTGTGTCCGAATGCCCTCATTATTATAAAAACTGGGGCATGCATGGAGACCAGGCGTAGGGGTCATTAGTGCTTTATCAGACAAGTGCCCAACTAGTTATGTTATATTACATGGTTAGTAAGAAACATCTTCCAGGGAGAATAGTTCCGTTAGGGGTTCCTTTCTCTGGGAGGCATGCCCTAAAGTGCATGTCCCAACTGCGAAAAGAGCAGAAAAGCATCTGGGGGCAGATAAATAAGTAAGAAATCATCTTTCAAGTCACCGACCGAATATTCCCTTAAGAACGCTAGCTTTCGGCTTCACCCAGTCTGAGGTACACATCCGGCTGACCCGGCAGTAACAATCGCAGAGGTGCTCCCTTTACCTCCTAGCCGAACAATCGGGAACATAGGGGTAAGCACAGGAGCCAGGCAACCCAGCTTGGCCAAAACTTAAGTCATATCGATGCATATAATGGTGAATAAAAGGTACATGCGGAAGTTTGACACATGTGTTGGGCATGAAGCCCGTATAAATAAGCTTCTGTTAAGGAAGCCCCCAGGTATAATGAGTGCGAGTGGCACGTCAAGTGTGTGCTAACAATGCGTGAATGAGCCTCCAAAGGCTTTTAAGAAGAAGAAAAAGGAGGGAGAAAGAGAGAAATAAAAGATAGCTAAAGTATAAAATATAGATGGAGGAAGGAGATGAACTCTGAGTCCGGCGCTAGGTGTAGAATCTTCGGAGGCATGCTGCGTTCCATGGGTTTGGCTCGAGTCAGTTGTCCGATGCGTTTCGCAGACGGTATGCTCCGCCGGTCAGGACTTGGTCGTTGATGAAGGGACCTTCCCATTTGGGCTTGAGTTTGTCCTTTTTCTTGTCCGGCAGGCATAGAACTAGTTCGCCAACATTGTAAGTTTTGGCCCGTACTTCTCTGCTTTGATATCTTCGAACATGCTGCTGATAGAATGCGGAACGAGCCTTTGCCACGTCGCGCTCCTCTTCTAAGGCGTCCAAACTATCCTGTCGATCCAACTCGGCCTCTCTTTCCTCGTACATGCGCACGCGAGGTGAGTCATGAATTATATCGTAGGGCAAAACAGCCTCTGCGCCGTATACCATAAAAAATGGTGTGAATCCGGTAGTGCGGTTTGGCGTGGTCCACAGCCCCCAGAGTACGGAGTCGAGCTCCTCTACCCAGTGCGTGCTAGATTCCTTGAGGGACCGCACTAGTCTGGGTTTGATGCCGCTCATGATTAGACCATTTGCTCGCTCGACTTGACCGTTAGTTTGAGGGTGATAGACTGAAGCGTAGTCGAGCTTGATGCCCATGTTTTGCACCAGAGTTTAACCTTGTCAGCTGTAAAGTTTGTGCCGTTATCAGTGATGATGCTATGGGGGACACCGTAACGATGTACTACCCCTGATATGAAGTCTATCACGGGTCCGGATTCGTCCGTCTTAACTGGCTTGGCCTCTATCCATTTGGTGAATTTATCCACCATGACCAATAGGTATTTTTGCTTGTGGGTTCCCCCTTTGAGGGGTCCAACCATGTCAAGCCCCCAGACCGCGAACGGCCAGGTGATGGGTATAGTTTTGAGGGCGGTGGGTGGCATGTGGCTCTGATTAGCAAAGAGCTGGTAACCGACGCATCGTTGGACCAAGTCCAGAGCATCTGCCCGGGCCGTCGGCCAATAAAATCCTGTATGGAAGGCCTTGCCTACAAGGGCCCGGGCTGCAGCGTGGTGCCCGCCGAGTCCGGTGTGAATTTCAGCCAGAAGATTTTGCCCTTCCTCTTCGGAGATGCACCTTTGAAGGACTCCGGTTGTGCTTTTCTTATAAAGCTCTCCCTCGTGGACCTTGTAGGCTTTAGATCGCCGTACTATGCAGTGGGCCTCATTTTGGTCTTCGGGGAGTTCGGTTCCGTCCATGGGGCAGTGACTGCCATTATTTCGTGGGCTGAAGGTGTTATTTCATTGGCTGAGCCACCGATTATGTCAGAATGTTCGGCGTTGGGCGGTGCGGTTGGTTCCGGATTGTTGTTTCCGGACTCCTCTTCCCATACTACGGATGGCTTAAAGAGCCGCTCCAGGAAGATGTTTGGAGGGACGGCGTCGCGCTTTGCGCCGATGCGCGCCAACACGTCGGCCGCCTGGTTATTATCCCGGGCTACATGGTGGAATTCGAGTCCTTCGAACCGAGCTGACATTGTTAAGACGGCGTTACGGTAGGCTGCCATTTTTGGATCCTTGGCGTCAAAGTCTCCATTTACTTGGGATATTGCGAGGTTTGAATCCCCGCGGACCTCTAGGCATTGAATGCCCATGGAGATTGCCATCCGGAGACCATGTAGAAGGGCCTCGTATTCGGCTGCATTGTTGGAGTCCGTGTACATTATTTGAAGTATGTATTGGACTGTGTCTCCGGTTGGGGACGTCAAGACAATGCCTGCCCCCAAGCCGGCCAACATTTTAGAGCCGTCGAAGTGCATGATCCAATTGGAGTATGCGCCGTACTCTTTAGGGAGTTTGGCTTCAGTCCATTCAGCGATGAAGTCAGCCAAAACTTGCGACTTTATAGCTCGCCGTGGTTTGTAGGTTATGTAGAATGGTAAGAGCTCAATGGCCCATTTTGCAATCCTGCCGGTCGCGTCGCGGTTGTTTATAATGTCGTTGAGAGGTACTTCGGAGGCCACTGTTATCGAACACTCTTGAAAGTAGTGTCGCAGCTTCCGGGATGCCATGAACACCGCATACGCTATCTTTTGATAATGTGGGTACCAGGATTTGTATGGAGTTAAGACAGTGGATACGCAGTACACTGGTTTTTGAAGAGGGAATTTGTGCCCTTCTGTTTCTCGTTCGACGATGAGCACCGCGCTTACAACTTGATGTGTTGCCGCGATATATAACAACATTGGTTCGCCCAAGTTGGCGCGGCCAGGACCGGATTTGTTGCCAATATGGCCTTTATTTCTCCGAGTCCGGCCGTGGCGGCGTCCGTCCACTCGAAGTGTTCGGTGCGCCGGAGGAGGTGATAAAGGGGCAACGCCTTTTCTCCCAAGCGGGAGATGAAGCGGCTTAAAGCTGCCACGCATCGAGTCATCTTTGTATTTGTTTGAGATCTTTTGGGATATCCAACTGTGACAGAGCTCGGATCTTGGCTGGGTTTGCTTCAATTCCTCTACCGGATACAATGAAGCCCAAGAGCTTTCCGGCTGGTACGCCGAAAACGCATTTTTCCGGGTTGAGCTTAATGTCATATGCTCGGAGGTTGTCGAATGTGAGCCTCAAATTGTCTACTAGAGTTTCGACGTGCTTGGTCTTGACGACTACATCGTCTACATATGCCTCCATTGTTTTGCCGATCTGGGTTGCCAGACATGTCTGAATCATGCGCTGATATGTTGCACCGGCGTTCTTGAGCCCGAAGGGCATTGTGTTGAAGCATAATGGTCCATATGGAGTAATGAATGCCGTTGCGGCTTGGTCTGTCTCCGCCATCTTGATTTGATGGTATCCGGAGTATGCGTCGAGGAAGCACAATGAGTCGTGCCCTGCGGTAGCATCAATGATTTGATCGATGCAGGGAAGGGGGAAAGGATCCTTTGGGCAAGCCTTGTTAAGGTCTTTAAAATCGACACGCAGGCGCCAGGATTTGTCCTTTTTGGGTACCATTACCAGGTTTGCTAGCCAGTCCGGATGTTTTATGTCTCTAATGAATCCGGCTTCCAATAGTTTGGCTAGCTCCTCTCCCATTGCCTGTCTTTTTGGTTCGGAAAATCGCCGAAGAGCTTGTTTGACTGGCTTGAATCCTTTTAAGATGTTTAGGCTGTGTTCTGCCAGCCTGCGTGGGATTCCTGGCATATCTGAAGGGTGCCAGGCAAAGATATCCCAATTTTCTCGAAGGAATTCTCGTAGTGCGGCATCTACATCAGGGTTTAATTGTGCCCCGATGGAGGCCGTCTTTGTGGGGTCCGTTGGGTGGACTTGGAATTTGACTATTTCGTCCGCTGGTTTAAAAGAGGTGGACTTGGATCTCTTATCGAGTATCACATCGTCCCTGTTCACCATGGAGCGAGCGCAGTGAGTTCCTCTGCCGCTAGGGCTTCGGATAGTGCCTCTAGGGCTAGTGCGGCTATCTTGTTTTCGGCGCGGAGCGCTGTGTCCGGATCACTGACAAGAGTGATGATTCCATTGGGCCCGGGCATTTTAAGCTTCATGTACCCGTAATGGGGTATAGCTTGAAAAATTGTGAATGCCTCTCGCCCTAATAGAGCGTGATATCTGCTGCTGAACGGTGCCACTTGGAATGTGACCTCCTCGGACCTGTAATTGTCCGGCGCGCCGAACACCACATCCAGTGTAATTTTTCCTGTGCAGCGTGCTTCCCGACTAGGGATTATTCCTCTGAAGGTTGTGCTGCTTCGCTCAATGCGGCTCTAGTCTATTTCCATTTTTCGAAGGGTTTCCTCGTAGATGAGGTTTAATCCGCCGCCGCCATCCATGAGTACCTTGGTAATACGAAAGCCGTCCACTATTGGACTGAGGACCAATGCGGCTGGTGCTCGGGCTGTTCGGAGTTTTGGTTCGTCGCTGGCGTTGAAGGTGATAGCTGTGTCGCTCCATGGATTTGTTGTTGCAACTTGGTAGACTTCGGCGAGGCTGCGGATTGTTCATTTTCGCATATTATTTGATGCGAAAGTCTCGAAGACTGTTAATACCATACTGGTACTGTTGGTCTGGTTCTCCAGGGCTAGAAGCTCTTTGCCACTTTTGGCCGCCTGTCGTAGTATCCAACATGCTCGAAGGCTATGTGTTGGAGTGGCGCCCTCTGTACTATGGATTTTACAGGGTCCGCTGAGCCATCCCTCCAGTACGGTTCCGTGTCCTTTAGGGGGTTTTTGCTTTTTGGTTTTTGTCCTAGGTGCCTGAGCATGATGCGCCCTTTTATTTCGGGCTAGGGTTGTGTTTGGAGCCAGATTGTCTCAAAACTTAGTTTCGGTTTTCAGGCACTCTCCATAGCACAGTACTTTCGTACTATGGACGCCAGGTCGGCGAAGCGTGTAATCTCGCGACGACTTACGGCGTTCAAGATTCCCTTGTCCCTGCAATTGTTGCAGAAAATTGAGATTGCGTTTTCCTCACGACAGTCCTTTATCCTGTCCATAACCAGGAGGAATCTGGCCCAGTAATGATGTACTGTTTCGGCGGGCTCTTGCCGGATTTGAGATAGATCGCTTATGTTTGGGTGGGCGGGTGGAATTAAGTCCGAAACCCTGCCCAACTTGAGGCTCAAGGGCCGAAAAGTTTCCGAATTTGGAAGCTTGGATTGCTGGATGTCGTCCAACGAATCTGGTCCGCTGCCTGACTTTAGGTTCAGTACTTGATTGACGTCCGTCCCTCCGCGGGAATCTGGCATGGAGGGCACCGGAATCAGGACATAACTAGTCTTTAATATAGAAGAAGAGTCGCCGCGTTGTTCCTCCACCGCAGCAACGTGGTGGGTAGCCTGGGGAGAGTTGATCTCTCTTAGATCGGTTTTAAGCCCAATCTGATCGTAGTCTGTAGCGACTCCCAGGGCGGCGATGCGATCCAAGAGCTCGTTTACGGAGGAGAGCTCCATCGGATCTAGCTGCTCGGCGAATTCCGAGTTGACGTGAAGATCGCTTTTGATGACCAGAGAGGTCATCATCGGAGCGGCGGCCGAACAGGCGGTCATAAGAAAACCACCTAGCCGGACAGTTTGGCCGGTGGCCAAAGCTCCCTTGGCAATAGTACTGTCTTCAAAGACGGGAAGAGGCATCCTTCCTGATTGCGACGGCACAGAGGAACTCTCAATGAAAGCACCAATGTCGGTGTCAAAATCGGCGGATCTCGGGTAGGGGGTCCCAAACTGTGCGTCTAGGCGGATGGTAACAGGAGACAAGGGACACGATGTTTTTACCCAGGTTCGGGCCCTCTCGATGGAGGTAAAACCCTACTCCTGCTTGATTGATATTGATGATATGGGTAGTACAAGAGCGGATCTACCACGAGATCAAGGAGGCTAAACCCTAGAAGCTAGCCTATGGTATGATTGTTGTTGTCCTACGGACTAAAAACCCTCCAGTTTATATAGACACCGGAGAGGGCTAGGGTTACACGGAGTCGGTTACAATGGTAGGAGATCTACATATCCGGATCGCCAAGCTTGCCCTCCACGCCAAGGAAATTCCCATCTGGACACGGGACGAAGTCTTCAATCTTGTATCTTCATAGTCTTGGAGTCCGGCCGATGATGATAGTTCGGCTATCCGGACACCCCCTAGTCCAGGACTCCCTCAATGGGCATGCGTGACCCCACGACGACCGTTGGTATGACTCCGTGTGTTTTTAGATAAGCCTCGAGCGGTCGCGCCGAGGACTCTTGATATTCACCCCCTTTATAAAGGGGCCGAGGCCTATGCCTCTTTTCCACCTCCCTTGCACCTTCTTGCTCCTTGAGTTCTAGCACCCGAGACCTAAGCTCCGACACCCCAGATCCTCCAATATGTCCGGATCCAACCCTAAAGGCCGGTGGGTGGCCTCCTCGATCCAAGAGGAGAACATTACAAGGCTTAGGGAGGTCGGATATCTGACCGCCGATATCCAGCACAGGCTTCCTGCTCCAGGGCAGGTCATCCCTACACCGGAGCCCAATGAGAGCGTCGTGTTTGTTCCTCACTTCCTCCGCGGCCTGGGCCTCACCCTCGATCCTTTCATGAGGGGCTCATGTTCTATTACGGGTTGGATTTTCATGATCTAGCTCCAGACGCTATCCTCCATATCTCGTCGTTCATCATTGTGTGCGAGGCTTTTCTCCACGTCACCCCACACTTTGGCTTATGGATCAAGACCTTCAATGTGAAGCCGAAGATGATCGAGGGGCGACATGCGGAGTGCGGAGGTGCCGTAATAAGTAGGAACGCCGATGCCCCATGGCTAGAGGGTTCTTTCCCAGAACTATCCGATGTATGGCAACGGAGGTGGTTTTATGTCATGGCTCCCAGAGGCACAAAGTGGGTAGCTGCCCCCGAGTTCCGCTCAGGCCCTCCGTCACAATTGGCATCATGGACCGACGTAGGACGGAATTGAGGGCCCGCTAATGATGTTCCAATACTGCAGAGCCGTATCCGGGAGCTTCTTGAGAAGGACATTAACCTTGTCAGCATAATTCAAGTAATGCTAATCCGACGGATGTTGCCGTGCAAACATCGGCCTCTCCGGATGTGGGAGTTCAATCCGGAGGGTCCGCGGACTATTAAGCACTTCTTCGGCCTGAAGCTCGAAGGTATGTGTAAATTATTCTTTGAACCACAAGTAAAGTGTCTGGACACCACCGAGGATGCGGGCCTAAGCGGCAATCGCCTAGATACCCAAGTAAGTAACCTTGATACCGGACACTTTGTTTTATATTTGTCATAACCATTTTTCTGAAAACCCTCCATGGCCAGGAATGGCTCAACAAGGCGGAGAGGATCATGTGTCCGGTGCCACTTCCTCAAGGCTCGCCTGGTCCAACCGTTGCCAAGATGCTTGGCCGGGTGCTCAGCAAAATGCCCTTAGGGAAAGACGAAGGAAAGGGCAGTGAAGCTGAACTTCACACACTGCGCATCCGCACTGGGGCAATTGATTCCTCCCCAAAGGAGGATAGTCGGGGAGGGGAGTCCGAGGCCACCTCCCCGCGTGGGAAGAAAAGGGCCGCCTCCGAAGACTTGGAGACGGAGATGCCCAAACAGGGGAAGAAAGTGTCCCCGGGGGGCTCTGTCCCGACGGACGTCCTTACCGCGTTTTGCTCGCCAACGGGACAGCCCTCAACCGAGCTGTAAGTTAATCGCTAATTCGAAGGTATTGCGTTTCTTCGAGATCAATAACCAGGATTCGTCTTTTGCAGTCTGGCTAGCAGCTCTTCTCAACAGAGTTCGTCTTCAGGGGATCTTCCTCCGGAGATGATGGAGAGCGAGACCCCACCCACCTCTCCGCCTCATGAAGCGGGCGACACTGAGGTGTCGTCATGGAGGAGTCCGGATCTGCCGAAGCCGGAAGCTAATACGTCAGCCGGCCTGAGCCCGAAGCGTTTGGCTCCCACGGGGGGCGATGAGAGGGGTCAGACATAGTTTGATGTCCGGCCGGACATACTGACAGGCCTTCTGGAGCGAGCTGCGCTCTCGGAGGAGCACCACTCATTAATGAGCACGATGCTCACGAAGATTTCATCCGCTACAAGCAGTTTGAATGAAGCATTTACGAGCCTTCTCAAAGGCTTTGAGGTATGTCGTGAAAAATGCACTATTTTTTGGCTGTGAGGCACGCGCTAGGTGTGCTCCATATGGATAGTAGCCCCAGAGACTCTGGTTGCCCGCCAAAGGCGGCAAACGGGGGATCATATAGTAATGGTTGCGCTGTACATGTGCGCAGGTATCTAAGGGTCCGGCAGCCGACCATTCTATTGAAGTTGCCGAGCTAAGGAGGCAGATCAGATCTATAGATGCCGATATCACACTGGTGAACGAGCGGCTGGACGAGTCACAAGGTATGTGCTCTACTTTCCTTATTATGTTGTATAGGAAAATATGAGGGGGGCATAATATTAATGCAATGTGCTTGCACTGCAGATGGTGCTGCTGCCGTGGAAGCCCTGAGGGCAGAACTTGCCCAGGCTAAGGAACAAGCTCGGGCTAGTAATGCGGCTGCCCGAAAGGCGGTCGAAGAATTGAGAGCCGAACAGGCTGCTCATCGTCGAAGCGAGGAAAAGATAGCCGAAATGGCTGTGGAGTTGAAAAATGCCGCCGACCGGTATGAACTCTTTGAAAAGGAGAATAAGGCTAGTTCAGCCGACCTGGACAAGGCACTTAATGCCACCAAGGAGAAGCGGACCGAGGTCCGGGGTATGCGGGAGGAGCTTCAACAGGCCGATAAGATCGCGGCTGGGGGCTCCTACTTACTGCAGACGAAGTTTTTGGATCCGAAGTATGCTCCCCTGGATGGACGCTGTAGACGCGTATGCGGACTTGGTGAAGAGTACAGCTGATGCAGCCAAGTTTTTCGAGGATCAAGGTCATAAGGAATTGGAGAAGCTTTTCTGGTCGCAATTCAATGCTCCTGCGTGCCCGCTGCCGTTGAACAAGAAGATGGCTGCTATAGCGGAGCTTCATAGGCTGTCCGGGCTTGCAATGCAGTCTGTAATAGACCATCTTTGGCCGAAGGGGCCTAAGCCGGACAGCTACTTTGGTTTGGTGCAACGATTCCTTGGGGCCGTGCTTCAGATCGACGCCATGAGAAGGTCGACGTGCATAGAGGGTGCACGAATGGCTCTTGCCCGCGTTAAAGCCGATTGGACAGATATGGAGGCCACCATTGTAGCGACCCAGAATCCGGCGGGAGGCCAGTATCCGGCCTAACACTACTTGGTGCAGGTCACAGAAGGTGCCCGCCTAATAGAGGCGCAATGCTCGAAGAATGTCTTGTTCGAGTGACAAATCAAATCATTGTAAAAACAATATTATTTTGGTTATAAGGCTATATTTATAATTTTTGCCCGAAAGTATTATTTATGACTCCTGTGCGGCCGTTTTTATGTATATGTGTAATTCTGAAAGTTAGCAGTCGTTGGCTTCAGCCCCCACGCATATAATGCGGGGGTGTTCGCGAAAAATATGCATAATCACACTTGTTCCAACGTCTTGGTTGTCAGGACCCCGACTCGATGCCACATCGATCTAGCATGTAACACCTCATATCACTTTGCGGCCTCACGCACGGTATTCCCACGGGTGTCGCCTTACCTTTTCCCGGGACCGTTTGCGTCTTTTGGCACACGTATATGACAGTGTCGCTAGCATCCATATGATAAGGAGCCCGGGCTGACATGGCTAGTCGTAAACCCAAAGCGGCACAGACTTACAGGGACAGGCATCCATGACCCAGCATCGAACGTGTCGGTCATCAGCGAGTGAAACCAGGCTGTAGCACTGGGCTAGCAGGACTCCGGTGAACCGGGCTGTAGCGGGCTAACAGGACTCCGGTATTCATCGCGTGACATTTCCCCGAAGGGACAGACACAGGAACGAAGAAGGACACATGCCGGCCAGCCTAAGTGTTCCGGAGCAGTAGCAAGCTACCATGGCTCGGTGGAAACACTAGGAGACATTTCCCCGTAAGAGAGGCTACTAAAGATAAACAACTAGATGGTCAGATCCCACACATACCAAGCATTTCAATCACACACACAATATGCTCGATATGTGCAAATACAACGAAGCATCACAACATGACTCTACGACACAAGTACTTTATTCATTAGGCTCCGAGGAGCGAGATATTACAAACATGGGTCTCATGACCCAACACTCAGAGCATACAAGTCAAAGCACAAGCGGAAGCTATCATGTCTGAGTACAGACATCTATAAATGAAAAAGGCTGAGAAGCCTGACTATCTATCAGATCCTGCCGGGGCACAAGATCGTAGCTGAGGTAACAAGCTAAACGTCGAAGTCCACGTGGAACTACTAGTGAGACTGAAGTCTCTCTGCAAAAACATAAAATAGGCAAACGTGAGTACAAATGTACCCAGCAAGACTTACATCAGAACTAACTACATATGCATCATTTTCAACAAGGGGATGGTGGGGTTTAACTGCAGCAAGCCAGCTTTGACTCGGTGGCTATCCTAAACTACGACTGCAAGCGACTCTTTTGAGGTGGCGCACACGAGTCCACATATTCACCATATCAATACACCACTATGGATCCGCTCCCGTCTCCCTACGAGAACGCCATCCATAGCACTCACGCTTATCTTGCGCATTTTAAAGTATCCACTTTCACTTGTCTATGAACTGATATAAGTAACCCAGAAGTCCTTTTCCGCGGACACGGCTATTCGAATAGATGATGTTAACCCTGCAGGGGTGTACTTCTTCATACATGTTTCCACCACTTAGCGTCTGCACACGACATGTGCTCGGCAGACTTCAAGCGAAAGCCGACGTGGGTGTAGACCACGACCTACCTAAACACTCAAGTCTCTAGTCCAGGTTTATCGCCTATTCGGGTTCCATCCATGAGGAGATCCGGCCGGAGTTTCGCTCACAGCCCCAAACGATGTGAACAGGGTTCCGTGACACCAAACGGGCGCCCGGTATACCCGGCCACGTGCCTACCGCATCACAGCCCACCCCTACGGTCAGCGCTGTCCACGGCCTCCAGCATACTACAAACACCAGAAACTACTTGCAACTCCTGGACAGAGGACAAGGGTGAATAAGAAGTCGAGCAGGGTCATATTTCAGGGCCCAATGTATGGTAGTAGCTGAATCATGGATCACAAACACAGAACTCAGTTCCTGAGGACGGCTTCAATGAGACAACCCACCATGTACTCCTACATGGCCTCTCACCGACACCTTTTACCAAATCGTGTTCACACACTTAGCTCACACACAGTAGGACATGTTCACACGCCTCTGATTCATCCCCGATGAATCAGACCTGACTCAACTCTAAGCAGTAGCAGGCATGACAAACAAGCATGAATGAGTAGGCACAACAGGGCTCAAACAACTCCTACTCATGCTAGTGGGTTTCATCTATTTACTGTGGTAATGACAGGTCATGCAAAGGATAAAGGGGTTCAGCTACCGCAGCAAGTAACAGATAAATCGGTGTTGTCCTAATGCATTAAAAGAGAGCAGGAGCGAGAGAGTAGGATTGTATCGGAATGAACAAGGGGGTTTTGCTTGCCTGGCACTTCTGAAGATAACATTGAGTCTTCATCAGTGTCAACGATCACATCATCAGTATCACGTCTATCGAGAGGGGACAGATACCGGCAAATACAGAGAAACACGATCAATGCAATGCACAATATGATGCATGCTATGACATGGCAATATGAATGTGTTTTGAGCTAATGCAACTAGCAACAGATTAAATGAAGTTGGTTTGAATACAAGATTCAAATTCAAACTCCATATGTGATTATTCAAATGCCATTCACTTCATTTGCCCTAAACAGTAGTGATAAGTTGTTCTAACATGCATGAAAATGGTACAGATGGATTCCTTGAATTTTTCTGATAATTTTTCATATATAATTTATTTAATTTGGAGTTACGGTTAATTTTCTATGATTTATTGAAGTTTTAGCTATTTTCTGGAATTTCAGAATTAAATTAAATCCGGAAAATGAGTTATGACATCAGCACTGCGTCATGCTTGCGTCAGCAAGTCAACAGGGCTGCCCCGGGTCAAATCTGACCAGTGGGGTCCACTGGTCAGTGACACAGGAGCTAATCCTGGTCAAACCCAGTGCTGACTGGGGTTTGACCAGGGGTGGGGCCCGCTGTCAGTGGCCTAGGGGGTTGATTAGCGGGGTAGTTAGGCCCTAATGACCGGCCACATCAGCTCCTGCCGGAGTTTCGCCGGCGGCGACCATTCCGCACGGCGGGGGAACGCCGGACTTGCGCTAGGGGCATCGGATCGACGCGCCAAGGGCACCAGGAGGTAGCCCGCGCCCGTGCGCATCTAGGGGAACCAACGGGAGGTGCGGGGGTGGCCGGGGTTCGCCGGAGGCAAGCTCGCGGCGGCGGCCGGAGTTCGGGCGAGACGCGAGCGAGAGCTAGGGGGCACAGGAAGGCGAGCTGGGGCGTGCTACGGCTTGTGGAGACGGTCTGAGCACGATGGTGCACTCAGGTGGGAGCTCCAGTGGCTCTGGCCACGACGGCGACGAGGCACGGCGGTGGCGAGCTTCGGCCGCGGCGGAGTTATGGCCTAGAGCTCGCAAACGCGAGGGGAGAGAGAGGGGTTCTGCACGGAGGCTCACCGCGGAGCTGTAGGGAGGGTCAGTGGGCTCGGGGGCGCGCCGGAGTGGCCGAATTCGACGGAGAACGGCGCCGGGGCCGAAGCTTGGGGATGATGACGATGGCGGCTGCTCGGGGCCCTTCCGGTCACGTGGCTCGGTGAGGGGGTTGGCGACGAGGTGCAGGAGTTCGGGAGCACGTCGGAGAGGGAAGGGGGTGGCCGTGGTCATGGCTACGGCGAGCGGCGCTCCCAGGTGCGTTCGGTGATGAGAGGAAGGAAGAACAGAGGAGGAGGAGGGGGTCCAGAGAGAGAGAGACGATCGAGGGGGGGTCGGGGCCGTCTTCGTGGCGTCGCGAGGGGGTCGGGGGGGGGGGGGGCTGCCACGGCGAAGCAGGAGGTGGAGGCCTCCGCGTGCGCGCGTGCGTGCGGTGTCCGTCCTCCTGGCAGAGGAGGAAGAAGACAAGGGGGGAGGAGGAGGTGGGCTGGGCCGGCTCTAGTGGACTGGGCTGCTGGTGGGCTACCAGGTAAGGCCAGGTAAGTTCTACTCCTTTTATTTTTTTCTGTTCTGTTTTCTATTTGTTCTGTTTTGTTTTAGTTTAGTAAAATACTAAACCATTTTAATAAATTCTGTAGTTTATTATGTGGCTTACTAAAATATATACAAAGCCCCTCACAAACTTCCAGAATTATTTGGAGTCATATTTAATATATATTAAATATAAATCCAGAGCAAATAGTTATTGGATTAATTCAAATGGCCAAAATAAATATCTCTGTGACTCCAAAAATATTGGTTTAAATTTTACCTCTCACCAATATTTCCATGGAATAACAGGAACATTTTCTTGGACTCATTTGATGAAATTTAAATGTTGGTTATTTTTTTGAGGTCTTCTGAGGCTTTGAAAATTCCTCAATTCAAATTTCATTTGAATTTAAACATGATGCAGCAAGAGGTCTAGCCTAGTGCATTACCAGAAGCTAGGGATGTGACATTGGTCCATTAAGGAGGTGATCGCACGTCGAACTAGGCAACCAGACTATATAGCTGTAACACTTTCACTTAGCCATAGGAGTTTGACGGTGGGGCTACTATGTAGCCCCTAGTACTTTTGCGTGCATCCGAATACGGGCGCATATGTACATGGCTGGGAAACGACCCTTCGTTAATGCGGAGGAATCCTAAAGATTCTGGTAGGTCTTCGAGTGGTTGAACAGTCTCGCGCTGCATCATGACAGTCAGTTTTCGGCTTTCTCTACTGAGGTGCTCATCCGGAAGAACCAGGGCACAATTGCAGTAGTTCTCCTTTGGCCGCCTTAGCCGATAAGAACAAAACGTAAGGCGGCAAACCCAGGAGCCGGGCAAACCCAACATTTGACCAAAGACATGATTCGGAGCTGATGCATATAAGGCCAAACTCGTGACGCCGAACACTCCCAAAGGTATTCAGACTTTATAACAGAAAATGGGCTCAAGAATTCCCATTCATTATAAATCCTGTATTTCTAGGTACGTGCATTAGTCTGTCGTGGCAAAATGCCAATAACGGCAGTATCCTCTGTGGGTATGGAACCCATGGGATGTTTAAACAACAAGAGGCAATAGAAAAGGTTTAGACAGGGGCTTAATCTAAAGAGAAACCTTTTGAGCGGGGCCCTGCTGCACGTCTGCGCCTTTGTCTCCGTTGTGCCGTATCCTAGAAGGGTATCGCACGAATGTTGTCTGTAAAGGAGAAAACTCGTGTGAGAGAGTACAACGTAAGTATGCGATAGATAGTAAAAGTGTAAGACGTTGGCCTGCCAATAAGGTTGAGCCAAGTGTGGGGCTATATTAAATATTTATAGCCCCTGGTGTCCTCTATGGTTTTACATATACGGTGCCCTGGTTCAGTTTTATCCGGGCTGCCGGACTCGTCTAACCGTGTCTGTGGTCTTAATGACCAGTCATGCTTTCTGATATTGGAGGCCGCTTATAGTCCGGCCGCTAGGGCCGTCGCGTGTTCCTCTGTGCGTGAAGAGCGCTCTGTGCTTCCGTTAACGGTGATGACGCCACATGGACCGGGCATCTTGAGTGTAAGGTAGCCATAGTGCGGTAATGCGTTGAAGCGGGCGAAGGCCGTTCTTCCAAGCAATGTATGATAGCCGCTTTGGAAGGGTGCGATGGTGAAAAGTAGTTCTTCGCTTCTGGAGTTGCCTAGGGAGCCAAATGTTACCTCCAGTACGACAGAGCCCCTTTCGTAGGCTTCAATGCTTGGCTAATTCTGGATGGGTTTATCTCCATCCTGCGGACAGTGTCCTCGTATATTAAATTGAGACTGCTGCCGCCGTCCATGAGGACATGGGTGAGATGGCATCCGTCGACTATTGGGTCAAGCACCAAGGCCTCTGATCCTCCGCGCCGAATACTAGTTCGGCCGTCCGTGTGATCGAAGGTGATCGGATAAGACATCCAAAAGTTAGGTGTGGGTACGATGGGCTCTATATCGTGCGCGTCTTTGAGCGCGCGTTCGTGCCTTCTCGTGGATGCATGAGTCGCGTGGATCATGTTTACTGTTTTAACCTCCGGCGGGAATTTTTTCTGTCCCCCAGTGTTCGGCTGGCGAGGTTTATCCTCGTCTTCACTTGGTGTTTCCCTTCCCTTGTGTTCGACATTTAATTTGCCGGCCTGCTTGAAGACCCAGCACTCTCTATGCGTGTGGTTTGCAGGTTTCTCGGGGGTGCCATGAATTTGGCACAGTCTGTCCAGGACTTTGTTCAGACCGAACGGTCCCTCTTTACTGCCTTTAAATGGCTTCTTTTGCTGATCGAGTCGAGAGCCCCTGAATCCGGCGTTTACCATTGTGTTGTCCGGGCTCTCTTCCTTGTTTTGGCGTTTGTTTTTATTACGTCGTGGCTTCCCATTGCCATCCCTTATCTCGGATGTGCTGGGATCGCTGGTGCCTTTACGGGCCAACCAGCTATCTTCTCCCGCGCAAAAGCGGGTCATCAGGCTTGTTAAGGCTACCATTGTCCTTGGCTTTTCTTGGCCGAGGTGTCTGGCGAGCCACTCGTTGCGGATGCTGTGTTTGAATGCCGCTAAGGCTTCGGCATCCGGACAATCGACAATTTGATTCTTCTTAGTGAGGAATCTGTTCCAAAGCTGGCGGGCAGACTCTTCGGGCTGTTGGATTATGTGACTTAAATCGTCTGCATCCGGAGGCCGGACATAAGTCCCTTGAAAATTGGCCTTGAAAGCGTCCTCTAGTTCCTCCCAACTCCCAATTGAATTTTTGGGGAGGCTCTTCAACCAGTGTCGAGCTGGTCCCCTCAGTTTGAGGGGAAGGTATTTGATGGCGTGGAGGTCATCCCCACGAGCCATGTGAATATGCAGGATAAAATCCTCGATCTAGACCCCTGGGTCTGTCGTTCCGTCATATGCCTCTATGTTCACAGGTTTAAAACCCTGTGGAAATTCATGGTCCAGTACTTCTTTGGTGAAGCACAGGGGGTGAGCAGCCCCTCTGTATCTGGACGTGTTGTGGCATGTCGTCGGCTGTTGCTGTGTCCGGAGCTTATTCCGAACTGGTATTTGGTTGGTATGGTCGTTTTGGTGACCATAGTCCTTCGCCGGGGTGTGTACTTTGGATCCGTAGATGGAACTGGTCGCGCCGGCTTTCTTGTCCAGGTGCTCACGCAAATCGTGCGCGGCGTCGGTGGCCGCTTTGTTGCGGTTATGAAGCGGTACGTCTGGCCTACTGGTCGTATTATTCTTGGGTGGAATGGCCTCGTCGTCGAATTCTGGCAGTAGCTTGCTTTTTGGATAGCTCTTTGTATGGCGATCGTCGCCGTATCTTTCTTGAGTGTCTAGCACTTTATTCCATCTATGATTGAGTGTTTCCTGTGTGGCTTTGAGCCGTTGCTTCTGCTTTTTTAGAATTCTCGCTGTGGCCATGAGCTTTCTGTGGAGGTTATGTTGTTCCACGGGTTCTTTTGGAATGATGAATGCGTCATCGTCCGGATTGTGTTCTTGTCCTAGGGCGGCTTGACGAACTCGCCCCTCGGGATTATTGCGATCGGGCGTCTGCTCCGAACTCGGTTCGGCGTGACGTGGTTCGTCCTGCTCCATCGCTGGGTCCATGTGCTCGTTGTTGCCTTCGGAGTTAACTGGTATGTCGATCTTTCTTGCGCTCTTGTCGCTATTTTTACTATTGATGGACTTTGAGCGGCGTTTGTGCCGTCGTTTTGTCTTTTGCCCGGGGGTTTTATCTTCCGGATTGTCGCTGTCGTCCTCCTTGGGTGTATCCACCATAAATATATCGTGTGACGAGGTAGTAGTCCAGTGCCCCAGAGATTCTGAATCTTCTCCTGCATCGTCGTCCATACCGTCGATGCCTTCGGAGTCGCAGTCAAGCACGTCGGTTAAATCATCAACCATGGCAATGAAGTGGGTGGTGGGTGGGCAACAAATTCCTTCGTCGTCCGCTTCCCACTCAAGCCGGACATAGTTCGGCTGAGAGCCTCCTGACAAAGAGAGAGACTTTAATGAGTTCAGCATGTCGCCAAAGGGCGAGTGCTGGAAGATATCCGCAGCGGTAAACTCCATTACCGGAGCCCAACCAGGCTCGGCGGGCTCAGGAGTGCGCGGACTGGGACCGACGAGCGGATACGAATCCGGGGATCCGGAGTCACAGGCTTCCACAGAGGTGAGACATGTGTTCAGCTCCAACGCCGTTGAGTGTACGGCCTGCGGGGCGGGGTCCATCCCTCCGTCCTTAGGCAATGCAGCCCACTTCGGATTTAGGTCCGGGGCTACTGCCGGGGTGATATCCCGAGCACTGTCCGACAGCAGGTTTAAGCCGTGCTCATCGTGGTTGTCCAGTGCTCCTGGCACAGGCCCAAATCCGTCGAAGATCAAGTCTCCGCGAATGTTGGCCGTGTAGTTCATGTTTTCGAACCTGACCTGGTAGCCAGGGGTGTAGCTGTCGATCTGCTCCAGATGGCCAAGCGAATTGGCCCGCAGTGCGAAGCCTCCTAACACGAAGATCTGTGTGGGGAGAAAAGTCTCTCCCTGGTCCGTGTTGTTGACGATCGAAGGTGCCATCAAGCCTTGCAGCGACAACACAAAGGAACTCTCAATGAAAGCACCAATGTCGGTGTCAAAACCGGCGGATCTCGGGTAGGGGGTCCCGATCTGTGCGTCTTAGGCCGATGGCAACAGGAAGCAAGGGACACAATGTTTACCCAGGTTCGGGCCCTCTCGATGGAGGTAGAACCTACTTCCTGCTTGATTAATATTGACGATATGAGTAGTACAAGAGTAGATCTACCACGAGATCGTAGAGGCTAAACCCTAGGAGCTAGCCTATGATGATTATGATTGTAATTGTGATCGGCCTTCTAAGGACCAACCTCTCCGGTTTATATAGACACTGGAGAGGGCTAGGGTTTACATGGAGTCGGTTACAAGGAAGGAAACACAATATCCGGATCGCCAAGCTTGTCTTCCACGCAAAGGAGAGTCCTATCCGGACACGGGCCGGAGTCTTGAATCTTGTATCTTCACGCTCTAATAGTCCGGGCGATGTATATAGTCCGTCTGTCCGGATACCCCCTAATCCAGGACTCCCTCAACGGCCCGGTGTATTTCCGGCCTATTAAAGGTCCTGCTTCATTTGGGCCCATTTACAGGCCATCAAAACTTTCGGCCCATAAACGACCATGAAGGATTTGGGTCATATTCGGCCATGTCTGACATTTGGCCTATTAGAGGCCCACTATAGATTTGGGCCACTTTCGGCCTGTTGTCATTTTCGGCCTGTTAACGTCGGACAAAAACCATGGGCCATATGTGGCCCAACGTCATATCGGTCCCATTAACGACCCATATAAAAATGACGATAATCTAGCCCGACCAAAGTTCCGGCCTGTTAAAGGCCCATGTATTAGGTCGGTGCATTTACGGCCCGTTCGAATTTCGGCCTGTCAAAAATCTTCATCGTAAATCGGCCACCATTTCAGCCTGCTAAGACCAGTGGTTTATTTGGCACAATCAGGGCCCAATCCCACTTTCGGTCTATTAAAGGCCCATGTTTTTTATGGGCTCAAGATATTTACACTTGTAAACGGCCTATTTTTAATGAGGGCCCAAATTATGTTTAGGCCTGTTAAAGGCCCACAACGGGCACATGCTTACTAGAAAAATATGAAAGCTTATGCTGATTTAGGCCCAGATATTTTTAGTGGGCTACATGCCAATTTCGGCCTGTAATTGTTTTTAGCCCAATTGGAATGGGCCCGACGAATGTTGGCATGTTGGGCTCCTATGAAGCTTTCGGCCAAATACATTACTAAGATAAACCTACACTATACAAAAATAGCGTCGTAATTACTGCAGCCTATGGCAGCATCATAAATGTTGTATCACAACAAAATAAATTCCAACCATACAACAAAAGGCCTGTTGGCATAAAGTTTACAGTCCTTCCAGATAAAAAGCACCATCAGATGTATAGAAGCACAGATCATTTGACCTGAGTGCTAATGTTTCAGGATGTGGAATCTGATGGAGCAGCATGATCTTCACCTTTTTTCCGCCATTGCTCTTGAACAACGAAGCGAATGTCTGATAGGCTGGTTTCAAAACCATTCATATCTTGATGACATTTGTCAACCACTATTCTTGTTTCTGAAACGACGTCCATTAGGGATTGGACTTGTGTCTGGAGCACAGATATATCACTCTGTCTAGCAGGAAGATTTTATTCAGTAGGCGATTTGGACGAGGTTACCTTGACAACCAACACAGAATTATGCAGGAAGGTGCTTTTTGCACTGTTAGTGGAGAGATACTGACGCACTGCAGCAAGAGGTTACATTGTGCCTGTGGTAGCCTCGTCACCTTCAGGTGGTTGTGGTTGTTCAATCATTTGTTCCATAGCTTCCTGAAAGTTTGAACTTGTAGATTAGTGTACCAGATAAGTTACTAATGAGACAAAAAAAACAAAGTAGGTTAAACATTTATACATAACTTATTTTGGTGAACTATTGTAATACATTAGCATGTATTGTAGTGCTAACTACATAATAAAATCACTTTCGGAACATATGTCCATGTAGCATGCCTATTGTATTGTCTATTTCCTCACATTCGTTGACATCTAAGGATAAAGAGACATGGTTTAAAGTAGGATGAACATAGTATGACATCATTCATATCATGGGCAAACAGATATAAAACAAACATGCTATTTTATCATTGTGTGCGCACGTGAACATAACAACTAGATTATAGATCAAGACCAAAAGAATATCCTTGATCTCTTTTAAACCATGTAAGGTGAAATGATACGTTAAGATAACTGTGTATAAAAGTGAACAGAGTAACTGACATTGGCTACAAACCAAGTAGTTAAATGAACACATCACAGTACCAATCAGTTCAAAGGCAGGAGGAGTAAGGACTTACAACAGCGGCTTGAACTGGTGTGCTCATGCCCTTCATCTTGCTGGTGTGGCAATCCTTGAAGATTTGCACTACATTCGGTTCAGGTTCTTTTTGGTCCGCATGGGCTTTCCTCTGTATTTGGAACAAGTCAATATAGATACGATAATATGGCACAAAAAAGAAGGAAGTAGCAGCTATTTACAAGAGCCTCACAGTGTGCAATATAGCTACAAGATCCTATTGTTTGTTGGAATTTCACTTTAGAACAGTTGGTTTTGTTCTTCAAACAGTTAGCCTAGAAGAAGATACACTTGTAAGGCACATACATAAATACAAGTTCAATATGTGGTCTGATCAAATATATATAGCCTACCTGATACTTTGGATCAGACCAGTGTTTAACGAGGCTGTCCAGTCTTCATTTGTAATATATTCCACTGGAGATGTTTGGGCAATTTCATTGTTAGCCTTGCCTTCAAAGTGAGATTTTCTAAGGTGGTACCGATACTGTCGCAGAGAAGACTGAAAAACATGAGTGCATGCTTGTTTAGTTGCATCATCTTTTGGATCCAACTCG
This sequence comes from Triticum aestivum, assembly GCF_018294505.1. NCBI lineage: Eukaryota > Viridiplantae > Streptophyta > Magnoliopsida > Poales > Poaceae > Triticum > Triticum aestivum. Next base: position 519,161,440 of record NC_057813.1, read on the forward strand.
AACCTCATCCGTTGAAAAAAGAATGTGAGTCTTATTAGGAGGAAGCTAGAAAGTATGGGACAGAGCAAGACAATATTACTAATTGCGATGAATAACATTACTTACGGATAAATGGTCAAGGAAGGTGTTAAACTGAGTATTGTCTTTCTCATTCCTGTACTGGATCCACATTGGGGGGATACGTGCATGACACCTAACGGCAATGACTGCCTCTGATACTAACTTGGCTGACTATGTAGCATCACGTGGCCTTTTTAAACCTGCCTCAAAATGGATCTCCATTCTTCCTCCTTTAGATTTTGTTAATTTGTCAAGCATTATCCCTGATGTCTGTTTCCGCTTGCGCCGTGGTGCTAGTTCAACAACGAATATGGAAAGTGTTAGTGTACATCAAACTGTGAGAGTACATATAAAGGAGCATGCAACTGCAACTTGACTCGGTCAGGTACCGTCTTGGTGTTGATGCTCATGAGGTTCATCTGATCTTGCCAAGTCCTGTTGTGTCAGCAGTGCTTCGAAAGTAGTGTTAGGTGTGAAGGTATCTTGGGAACTGGCCAGTTCCGGAGCAAACAAACGAGTAACTCGTTGAGATGCTGGTACAGTTGAAGCGGATGCTACAGCTGGTGGAGCAGGTGATACTGTGTTTGTAGATTTAGCCGGTGGACCTTCTACTGCTATAAGTACCAGCAGAATCTTGACGGCAGATCCTTTTCCGTTTCACCCGGCGAGTAACAGCACTCCCTACTATACTATTTTCCTTGCACCTTTTTGACTTTGCCATGTCAAGCCGTACCCACAACACAAAAGAATAAAATCGCTCTTCAGAACTCATTGATGCATGATACAGACAAGCAATACTTTGATGTAAAACAACCATATGAGGACGGAATATGTAAGAAAAACAAGACGACATGACATATTCATAGCTACGATGTGCAGACTAAGCAGAAGGATTTTCAAGAAAATAGAAGTAATGCAAGCTAGACACCATATGAAAGATGCAACCAATATTACTCTGCCAAGTTAAAAGTGTCTTGTCATAAGTGGCAATTCGAAAAATTAGAAGCAGTACAACATAGAAATCAATGCAAGATGCGACCACTATCAAACTGCCATGTTAAAAGCGTCCAATCACGAGTGACTGATGCGGGATACACAACAACAGTACTTTGATGTAAGAACATGGTATGATAGATAGATGCAGTGTATTCTAGACACAGAAAGCCATGTCATATGCACATGTATAACGTATAAACTCAGCAGGTGCAATTTAATCAAAATATAAGAAATACAGGCTAGACGACATATGCAACATGAAACCAATTATCACACTGTCAACTTAGAGCAAGCACCTGCGATGGTGGAGTACGGGAGATGAACTCATCATGTAGACTTGGGACTTCAACTTCATTAGCAGTGGCAGTGGCAAATCTAGAGAGTCTCTGTTTGCGTCGGTGCGGAGGACCACCAACATCCCCTAACTTACTCTTTTCCTTCCTATTTTCTAATATTGCCTTATGAAGTCAAAACCACAAGAAGATGAATAAAATTAGCTCTGCATAACTAGTTGATGCATGATATAGACAAACACTACTTTGATGTAAGGCAAGCGCGGGATAGGAGGATGGAATATATACAAAAAGACAACGTTTCATATTCACACGTACGATAGGAGGATGGAATATGTATGAAAAAATAGTAAGCGGAATGCATTTCAACAAAATTAGAAGAAATGAAAGCTAGGCACCATATGAACATGCAACCAATATAACTCTATTAGGTAAAAAGTGTCTCGTCGTAAGTGCCATTTCAAGAAATTAGAAGCAGTACAAGCTAGAAGACAATGCAAGATGCAACCTACATCACAGTCCCAAGTTAAATGTGTCTTATGGGTAAGTGATCGTTGCAGGTATAAGTTGTAAGCTACGCAGATGCAATTCAACATAATCAGAAGCAATACAAACTAGACGTCATACAGAAAATGCAACCACATATAACAGTTCCAAGTAAGAGCAAGCACCTGTGATGGTGGAGTAGGGGAGATGTGCTCATCATGTACATGTATGTTCTAGAAACAGGAACACGTGTCATATTCACAGGCATTATGTGTGAAGTAAGCAGATGCAATTCAAGTTAGAAGCAATACAAGTTAGACATCATACGCAACATGCAACCACATACAATAGTGCCAAGTTGGAGCAAGCACCTGTGATGGTGGAGTAGGGGAGATGTGCTCATCATCTACACAGCTACGTTGACTGTCCAACCTTGTGTTGTCTTGCAAATCTTGTTGGGAGGATGGCAGAGTAGAATCTGTAGAGACCCCCTATTTGAGTTGCTCCGAAGGACCACCATCATCCACTGCCCGACTAATTTCCTTCAACTGTAATGATTTTGCATTGTGAAGTCAAACCAATAAGAAAAAGGAATAAAATTCGCTCTTCAGAACTCATTCATGCATGATGCTGACGAACACTACTCGGATAAAAGGCAAACACATGATGCAAGGATGGAATATGTATGAAAAACAAGATGGCGTGACATATTCACACCTATGATGTGGTAACTAAGCAGAAGACATTTCAACAAATTAGAAGCACTGCAAGCTAGACACCATATGAAATATGCAACCAATATCACTCTGCCAAGTTCAAACTGTATGGCGTTTCAACAAATTAGAAGCAGTACATGCTAGAAATCATATGCAAGACACAACCAATATCAAAGTGGCGACTTAAAGGTGCCTTATCATAAGTGACTAATGCGGGATATGCAAGAATAGTAGTATGATGTAGAAACAAGAACACATGTCATATTCACAGGCATTATGTGTAAAGTAAGCAGATGCAATTCAACAAAGTTAGAAGCAATACAAGCTAGACATCATACGCAACATGCAACCACATATAATAGTGCCAAGTTAGAGCAAGCACCTGTGATGGTGGATTAGGGGAGATGTGCTCATCATCTACATAGCTACGTTGACTGTCTAGCCTTGCGTTGTCTTGCGAATCTTGTTGGGAGGATGGCGGAGTAGAATCTATAGAGAACCTCCATTTCAGTTGCTCGGAAGGACCACCATCATCCAATGCCTTGCCAATTTCCTTCAGCTTTATTGATCTTGCATTGTGAGGTCATACAGACAAGAAAAAGGAATATAATTCGCTCTTCAGAACTCATTCATGCATGATAATGACGAACACTACTCTGATGAAAGGCAAAGTCATCATACGAGGATGGAATATGTACAAAAAAATGGATGGCTTGACATATTCATGATAACCCGCAAGTATACGGGGTCAATTGTAGCCTCTTTCGATAAGTAAGAGTGTCGAATCCAACGAGGAGCTAAAGGTAGAACAAATATTCTCTCAAGTCCTATCTGCCACTGATACGACTCTACGCACGCTTAGTGTTCGCTTTACCTAGAACAAGTATGAAACTAGAAGTACTTAGTAGGTGTTGTTGGATAGGTTTGCAAGATAATAAAGAACATGTAAATATAAACTAGGGGCTGTTTAGATAAAGATGCAAGAAAGTAAATATAGCGAGTGTGGAAAAGTGGTTGTAGGAGTTGTGAAATTGTCCCTAAGCAATTGACTACGTTACTAGACCGGTAATCACTATTGCAATTCTATTTGAGGGAGAGGCATAAGCTAACATACTTTCTCTTCTTGGATCATATGCACTTATGATTGGAACTCTAGCAAGCATCTGCAACTACTAAAGATCATTAAGGTAAAACTCAACCATAGCATTAAAGTATCAAGTCCCCTTTATCCCATACGCAAACAACCTACTTACTCGGGTCTGTGCTTCTGTCACTCACGCCACCCACCATAAGCAAATCATGAACATATTGCAAACCCTACAGTGGGGACCCCTCACGCTTGCGCGACACGGAGAGCACCATAGGACAACACCAATAATAAAACATGCAAGTCAAACCAATCATAGCAATTCATCAATCACCGATAGGACAATAGAAATCTACTCAGACATCATAGGATGGCAACACATCATTGGATAATAATATGAAGCATAAAGCACCATGTTCAAGTAGAGGGTTCAGCAGGTTGCGGGAGAGTGGACTGCTGAATATAGATGGGGGAAGGTGATGGAGATGTTGGTGAAGATGCCGGAGGTGTTGGTGAAGATCGCGGTGATGATGATGGCCCCCGGCAGCGCTCCGGCGCCATCGGAAGCAAGGGGAAGAGAGCCCCCCTTCTTCTTGTTCTTCTTCTTCTTCTTCCTTGACCTTCTCCCTAGATGGGAGAAGGGTTTCCCTCTGGTCCTTGGCTCCCATGGCTTGGGAGGGGCGAGAGCCCCTCCGAGATTGGATCTGTCTCTCTGTTTCTCTCTGTTTCTACGTTCTCAGATTCAGCCCTCTCACTGTTTCTTTTATATCTGGAGATCCGTAACTCCGATTGGGGTGAATCTTTCGCCCAGATTTTTCTCATAAAATTAGCTTTCTTGCGGCAAAAGAAGAGCGTTAACCGCCTTATGGGGTACCCAAGAGAGTCCAGGGCGTGCCTGCCCCCTGGGGGGCGCCCCCTGTCTCGTGGGCCCCTCGAGCACCGTCTCGCGTTGATTCTTCCTCCCAAAAATCACAAATATTCCAAAATAATTATCCGTATGTTTTTATTCCATTTGGACTCCGTTTGATATTGGGTTTCTGCGAAACATAAAACATGCAACAAACAGGAACTGGCACTGGGCACTGGATCAATATGTTAGTCCCAAAAATAGTATAAAAAGTTGCCAAAAGTACATGAAAGTTGAATAATATTGACATGGAACAATAAAAAATTATAGATATGACGGAGACGTATCAGGATTCCCAAGCTTAATTCCTGCTCGTCCTCGAGTAGGTAAATGATAAAAAAGATAATTTTTGATGTGGAATGCTAGCTAGCATAATCTTGATCATATATCTAGTCATGGCATGAATATTAAGACACGAGTGATTCAAAGCAATAGTCTATCATTTGACATAAAAACAATAATACTTAGGGAATCCCAACAAACAATCATGTCTTTCAAAATATCAATGCTTCCAGAACGTTATCCCTACAAAATCATATAGTCTTGTATGCTCCTTTTTCTTAACACAAGGTACCCCTCATGCCTATCCCGGTGTCAGCCAAGCAATTGTTTCATACTTTAGTATTCTCAAACATTTTCAACCTTCACGCAATACATGAGCATGAGCCATGGATATAGCACTATGGGTGGAATAGAATATGATGGTGGAGGTTATGTGGAGAAGACAAAAAGGGAGAAAGTCTCACATCGACACGGCTGATCAACGGGCTATGGAGATTCCCATCAATTGATGTCAATGCGAGGAGTAGGGATTGCCATCCAACGGATGCACTAAGAGCTATAAGTGTATGAAAGCTCAACAAAAGAAACTAAGTGGGTGTGCATCCAAGTTGCTTGCTCATGAAGACCTAGGGCATTTGAGGAAGCCCATCGTTGGAATATACAAGCCAAGTTCTATAATGAAAATTCCCATTAGTATATGAAAGTGACAACATAGGAGATTCTCTATATGAAGAACATGGTGCTACTCTGAAGCACAAGTGTGGTAAAGGATAGTAACATTGCCCTTTTTTTTTTCTTTTTTTTTCTTTTTTTGGGCGGGCTTCTTTGGCCCCCTTTTTTATTTAGGCTTCTTTGGCCTCTCTTTTTTTCTTTTTTTTCATGGGGCAATGCTCTATAATGATGATCATCACACTTTTATTTACTTACAACTCAATATTACAACTCGATGCTAGAACAAAGATATGACTCTATATGAATGCTTCCGGCGGTGTACCGGGATGTGCAATGATCTAGCATAGCAATGACATCGAAAAACGGACAAGCCATGAAAAGATCATGCTAGCTATCTTACGATCATGCAAAGCAATATGACAATGAATGCTCAAGTCATGTATATGATGTTGATGGAAGTTGCATGGCAATATATCTCGGAATGGCTATGGAAATGCCAAGATAGGTAGGTATGGTTGCTGTTTTGAGGAAGATATAAGGAGGCTTATGTGTGATAGAGTGTATCATATCACGGGGTTTGGATGTACCAGCGAAGTTTGCACCAACTCTCGAGGTGAGAAAGGGCAATGCACGGTACCAAAGAGGCTAGCAATGATGGAAGGGTGAGAGTGCATATAATCCATGGACTCAAAATTAGTCATAAAGAACTCACATACTTATTGCAAAAATTTAAAAGCCCTTGAAACAAAGTACTACACGCATACTCCTAGGGGGGGAGGTTGGTAGGAGTTAACCATCGCGCGCCCCCGACCTTCACGCAAAGATAAACAGTCAAAATACAATGCGCGCCAATTCAGTTACATAGTTAGTAGACCATACGTGCATGCTTCGGGAATCACAAACCTGAACACCAACATCCTTACTAAACACAACCATCTACTAATACCTCCCACATATTATCATCTCTATATCACAAAACTATTGCAAGGAATCAAACATATCATATTCAGTGATCCACAAGTTCTATGTAGGATTTTATGACTAACCATGTGAATGACCAATTCTTGTCATCTCTCTAAATAGATATAAGTGAAGCAAGAGAGTTTATTTCTACAAAATATATGCCCACGCTCTAACAAATATAAGTGAAGCAAAAGATCATTCTACAAATGGCAGTTTTCTATGTGAAGAGAAACAGGCAATCCAAACTTCAAATGATATAAGCGAAGCACATGAAGCATTCTATAAAGCCATACTCAAAAGATTTAAGTGAGGTGCAATGAAAATTATATAAGTCAACCAAGGACTATCTCATACCAGCATGGTGCATAAAAGAAAAGTGAAAACTAAATGCAAAAGATGCTCCAAGACTTGCACATATCACATGAACGAAACGAATTCGAAAACATACCGATACTTGTTGAAGAAAGAGGGGATGCCTTCCGGGGCATCCCCAAGCTTAGACGCTTGAGTCTCCTTGAATATTTACTTGGGGTGCCTTGTTCATCCCCAAGTTTGAGCTCTTGCCTCTCTTCCTATTCCTCATATCGAGACCTCCTCGATCAAACACTTCATCCACACAAAACTTCAACAGAAAACTCGGTAAGATCCGTTAGTATAATAAAGCAAATCACTACTCTAAGTACTGTTGCAAACCAATTCATATTTTGTTTTTGCATTGTGTCTACTGTAATATAACTTTTACATGGCTTAATCCACTAATATAAATTGATAGATTCATCAAAACAAGCAAACTATGCATCATAAACAGAATCTGTCAAAAACAGAACAGTATGTAGCAATCTGAACATCCACCATACTTCTTGTACCCCAAAAATTATACCAAAATTAGTACAAATAAAAAATTTGTACAGCAAGACAGTGCAAAAAGAATCAGAACCGTTTGACGTTCCAGCAAAAAACGTAAAATCGCGCACTACAGCCAAAGTTTCTGTCCTGCACCGTACAAACCAACAAGCATTGTAAACATCCTAAAGGCAAACCTTTGCACATTATTTTTATAATACAATGGAAATGTAGAAGGGGATAATTATTTTTGATGAAAAGTTTTTGTAATTAAGATTCACAAAGTTTCCGTGAGCATGAACAAAGTTCAAGGACCTCTCCCACTTCAACAATGCTTGTCTCTCTCACTTTCACTTTCCTTTTTGAAAAGTTTTGGGTTCCCCTCTTTATTTTTTTGTTTTTAAACTATATAAAAGCACTCAACAGAAATAAATGACTCTCTAAAACTTCCGGGTTGTCTCCTTGGCAGCGCTTTCTTTAAAGCCATTAAGCTAGACATATAGTGCTCAAGTAATGGATCCACCCGGATCCCAAGGTATATCAAAGCCAATTTTAATTAACAATGATGTGTGATTTAGTAGTGAGCACAAAGTAACATATATCAAGCAATAACAAAGTCTAACTATCTTTCTATGCATCGGCATGTCATAAAGAACAATTCATGCACACAAAGTAAATGCCAATGCATAATGTAAGTAGTTTCTTGCAATTTTATCATATTGGAAACATAGAGAGGTGGAGATATAGTTCCTCTCTCACAATAATTGCAAGTAGGAGCAGCAATCACATGCATATTATATCTATCAAAATTATCATGTGCAATGGTAAAAGGCAACCCATCAATGTAATCCTTAGTAAGCACAAACTTCTCTGATATAGTGTAGTTTGGAGAATTCAAAAAGATAATAGGACTATCATGCGTGGGTGCAATAGAAACAATTTCATGTTTAACATAAGGAACTATATCAAGTTCATCTTTATAAGCATAATTCATATTGGCATCTTGGCCACAAGCATAGCAAGCATCATCAAAAAGGGATATTTCAAGAGAATCAATGGGATCATAACAATCATCATAGCAATCATCCTTCGGTAAGCATGAAGGGGAATTAAACAATGTATGATTTGAAGAGTTACTCTCATTAGAAGGTGGGCACGGGTAGCTAATCCGCTCTTCCTCCTTTTGTTCTTCGCTCTCCTCATCATCTTTTTCATCCAATGAGCTCACAGTTTCATCAATTTCTTCTTCCATATCTTCCTGCAAAATATTAGTCTCTTCTTGGATAGCGGAGACTTTCTCAATAAATGCATCAATATTGGAATTGTATTCATAATTTTTATAGCAATATCTAAGTATAGCAAAATTTTCAGGTCTATAAACTGAATCATCAAAATCATCAAACTCTTTAAACATAGATTCAATCTCATAAGCACCCATAAAAGCAACAAATTCTTCTATTTGTTCCACATCATAGTAATCATATACACCATTAGCATAAGAAGCTAAGGTTTTATTATCATCAAATTTGCATGAAAAGGGAAGGTGTGGAGCCTTCATCCTAGAGCAACAAGTATACTCACATATCAAGCATAGTTGACGAGCATACCAATGTAACATATGAATTTGATCCCATAATAGTTTCCCTTTTTGTGTCAAGCGACAATCCCTAAAGTATTCACATTGATCCAATGTGTCTCCCATAACAAAGTTGAATGGGGTTTTCTCAGGATTATGAAAGTAGTACATAATTTCTGTCACATAACGAGCATCGAAGGTTTTAGGAGGTTCCCCATCGCCATGAGTAGCAAGTACACCTAATTTGTTTTGGTATTTTGTGTTCCATATCCATAACTAAAGATAGAGAACAACTTAGAACATCAAATAAAAATTACTTAGTGATAAAGCAAACAAGCACACACGAGAATATTCACCCCACGCTATAACTCCCCGGCAACAGCGTGTCGGTGTTCTGGGAACGGGGGTCCCCAGACTTGCCTGCCTGCGGCCTGCGACGTGGCTCAAGCTGAGGCCCAGTACAGCCCAGCTTCATCCGCTCAAGCTCAAGACCCTCGCGAGGGGCCAAGCCTCACGGGGCGGACGACAGGAAGCTTCCTCAGGAGTAGCCTCATCAGGCAGGCTTGCGAGGAGGCAGAGAGATCAAGGCGGGGCACCTCGCAAGGAGCCCATGACGCAAGCCATGACGATCGAGACTAGGCGGGCGCTAGGCGGTCGCCGGCCTGCAGAGTGTCCTTGTTTCCCCTTTGGTGCAAAGGGGGCAAGCACAGGCCAAGGCATCAGGCAAAGGTTACCGTTTCGGTGCAACAAGACCAAGACCAGAAGGATGGCAAGATGGAGGTCACCGTGGAGCCCAGGACGGCGTCACCGTCAAAGTCTTTGGCAGTCGAAGACCAACTTTAGTCAGGATAAGTGTACTAGATGCATCCCTTCAAAATGGCCAATTGTTGGCGCCCTTCCCGCTCATTATTTGGGAAGAGGCCCAGAGCCTCCCCCTATAAATAGGACTAGCCACCCCAGTAGAGAGGTAGCTGATCCAGACTTCGGGGAAGCCTAGAGAGAGAGAGAGGCGATCAAACTCACCCAAGCAGTTCATCGCACCAGCTCAAGAACACCTCTCGTGAGGCTGTTCTCACTTTGTACTGTTCATCATCAGCCCCTGAGGCAATCCACCACACAACACACTGGAGTAGGGTATTACACCACAATGGTGGCATGAACCAGTATAAACCTTGTGTCCCTTGTGTGTTCTTCTTTCTAGCCTAGATTCCTTGCGAGGCTTCGAGACGTGAGTTGGTAGGGGAAAGATCTTTGTGCGCACCCTAGAGTTCGAACCTCAAGGGTCTGCCGGAACCCGAAATCCGAAATTTGGCGCACCAGATAGGGGTGCGCCGAAGCTCTCCCTTCCGTTGACCCGCTCTCCATCAACACCACGCTTCGCCCTCATGGCGGACAACGCGCCGCCCGCTTCGGCAGCCGATGCCAGCACTGGGGCCAGGGGGCTCCGAGCATTGGCCCCCGCCTTGCGACAGGTGCAGTGGCCGCGTAAGTTCAAGCCAGAGATGTCGCCGCGCTACAACGGTGCGACGGATCCGCTAGCCTTCCTGCTGGCCTACGAGGAGGCCGTCCTCAAGGCCGGGGGCGACGACAGGATGATGGCTAACTGGTTTCCCATGGCCCTCACCGGCGTTCCGCACATGTGGCTGCTCCACCTGCCGACGGCTTATGTGGCCTCCTGGGAGGAGCTGCGCGACCTCTTCCTCGCCCATTACGCTGCGTCGGTGCCCTCGGTCGTCGCAGCTCTCCTGGGTGGCTCACAGGCACCACATTTGAGCTGCCACGTCAAGCCATTTGCCCGCCGGATTGGCGCCACCTTCAAGCACCGAGAAGCCCCCCGGGCTGGGTGGCGCCCAAGGCCGATCTGACCTTCATCTCGGATGATCACCCCTCCAGCCCCGCCTGTTCGGGCGCGCTCCCGATGCTATGCACCCCCACCATCTGCCAAGTGGCCGTCACCAGGACCCTCATAGACTGTGGTGCCGGCCTCAACGTGCTCTCGGTGGAGGCCTTCAGCCTCCTCCACGTGCCGCCAGAGCGGCTTCAGCCCATGAGGCCCTTCTCGGGCGTCAGAGGCGGTTCGACCGGCTCCTTGGGACAGATCCGCCTCCCGGTGACCTTCGGCAATCATGACAACTTCCGCACGGAGCTGATCAACTTCGACATCGCCCCCATTGGCCTCCCGTACAACGCCATCCTCGGCTACCCAGCCTTGGACCGGTTCATGGCAGCGACTCACCCGGCGTACAACCTCATGAAGATGCTCGGGAGTAACGACGTCCTTACCGTGTCCAGAGACACCAGGGATGCGTTGCAGGCGCTCAAGCTTGCTTTCAAGACGGCAGCGGTGGCGCAACCCGCCAGCCTAGATGTCCTCGGGCCCAAGGGGGCTGCGCCAGCTAAGAAGAAGCAGCTATTCAGCCAAGACAAGGCGGAGACCAAGCAGGTACCGGGCGACGAGGATGGATCCACTGGCGCCACCTTCACCATAGGCGCCAACCTTGAGCCTGAGCAGGAGGAGGCCCTGGTCAGGTTCCTGCGCACAAACAAGAAGGTGTTTGCATGGGAGCCTAATCAGCTGGCAGGGGTCCCAAGGGATGTAATTAAACATCATCTCAACGTGTGCCCCAACATGCGCCTCGTGAAGCAGAAGGCAAGGCGGCAGTCCACTGAAAAGCAGGCCTTCATCGTCCAAGAAACCCACAAGCTAGAAGCAGCAGGAGTCATTCGCGAGGTCCGCTACCCTGATTGGCTGGCCAACCCTGTTGTCGTGCCCAAAAAGGGAGGAAAGGAATGCATGTGTGTCGACTTCACCAACCTCAACAAGGCCTGCCCACAGGATCCATTCCCGCTCCCTCGCATCGACCAGATCGTCGCTCTACCACTGAATGTGACCTATTGTGCTTCCTGGATGCCTTCTCGGGCTATCACCAGATCAAGAAGACGTGGAGAAAACGGCCTTTCTGACCCTGTGTGGAGTATACTGCCATACCTGCATGCCATTTGGGTTGCGCAACGTAGGCGCGACCTTTCAGCGACTGATGCACATCGCCTTGGGCTAGCAGCTCGGGAGGAACGCTGAAGCTTACGTCGATGACATTGTGGTGAAGTCTCGAGAGGCAAAAACCCTGATACAGGACCTGGAAGAAACCTTCGCAAGCCTCAATGAAGTGGACCTGCGGCTCAACCCGGAGAAGTGCATGTTCGGAGTCCCCTCAGGCAAGCTCCTGGGCTTCCTCGTGTCCCACAGGGGCATCGAGGCCAACCCAGAGAAGGTCAAGGCAGTCGAAGACATGAGCGCGCCGAAGACCCTTAGAGAAATGCAGAAGCTCACCGGGCGTGTAACCGCGTTAGGGCGTTTCATCTCCAAGCTGGGGGAGCGAGCACTGCCCTTCTTCAAGCTGATGAAGAAGAAAGGCCCCTTCAAATGGACTGAAGAGGCCGACAAGGCATTCCAAGATCTCAAGAGGTACTTTACTAGCCCTCCGGTGATGGTAGCTCCGCGCCCTCGGGAGCCCTTGGTGCTCTACCTTGCAACCACCCCTATTCCGCTAGCGTAGCCTTGGTGGCGGTTAGAGAGGAGCGCCGGACCAAGGCCACAGCCGCAGTCCCGGCCGGAGCAGAGCAAGGCCAGGAAGGCCTCGCCAAGACCATGACTGCATCATAAAAGGATCAACCTCATCACTGGAACGCACCCGGAGCGGAGGAGGCCCCTCTAGGCGACCAAGCGCTAGGGGCTACGTCGTCTCAGGAGGTACCTCAACCACCAGAGGACGCGGGCTGCGCCAGCACCCTCAACCTCATCGAGCACCCGGTATACTTCGTCAGCACGGTGCTACGGGACACGAGGGCGCAGTACCCCATACCCCAAAAATGCCTCCTCGCACCGTTAGTGGCCTCGCGCAAGCTACGGCACTACTTTCAAGGCCATCCCATCAAGGTCATCTCAGCCTATCACCTGGAAAGGGTACTCAGGAGCCCCAACTCAGCTGGGAGGGTCGCTGAATGGAACATCGAACTACAAGCGTTCTAGCTAGAATTCAGCACGACCAGGGTCATTAAGGGAGCTGCACTTGCAGATTTCATGGCGGAATGGACAGAGGCACCGGGGCTCAAAACGGGCGAGGACCGGTCACTTTCCCTTGGAAGTGAAGCGCCGGACGGCTGGGTCATGTACTTCGACGGAGCGTTCTCACGACAGGGCGCGGGGGCCGGCACAGTGCTCATATCCCCCACTCAGGACAAGCTTTACTATGCTGTGCAGCTTTGCTTCCAGCATGGAGAGAAGGTCTCCAACAACATAACAGAGTACGAGGGCCTGATAGCGGGCTTGAAAGCTGCCATCGCCTTGGGGGTAAAGCGAATCACCATCAAGGGCGATTCGCAACTCCTCGTCAACTTCTCCAACAAAGTATACGGGCAGAAGGACGAGCACATGGAAGCGTATCTCGCGGAGGTCCGCAGGATGGAGAAATAGTTTTGGGGATTGGAGTTGCAACACGTGCCTCGCGGCACCAATTAAGAGGCTGATGACATCGCTAAGAGAGCATCCAGGCGGCTGCCTCAGGAGCCTGGCGTCTTCGAGGAACGACTCTTCAAACCCTCGGCGGCATAATCACTATCAAGCACGGCACAACCTAGGGAGGAGCTCCCTCAGCCGCCTGCCTCGGGAGCCCTGGCCTGTGGCCCGGCCTCAGGGGCACGCTTACTCCTGGCGCAGGAACCTCAGGAAGGATGTTGGACCCCAGAGTTCAAGGACTACTTGACGCAAGGGACCCTACCGGAGAAGGAGGAGGACGCGGAGCATGTGGTGTGGCAGGCCACAGCCTACTGCATCCAGGATGGAGAGCTCTACCGGAAGCGACCAAACGGCGTGTCCTTACGTTGCATTTCCAGGGAGCAAGGGAAGGAGCTGTTGGCAGATATACACGGTGGAGACTATGGGCACCACTCATCATCACGAACCCTCGTTGGCAAGGCGTTCTGCAGCGGGTTTGACTGGCCCACAACACTCAATGATGCCGTCGAGCTGGTGAAGGCTTGTGAAGCCTGCCAATTCCATGCCAAGCAGATCCATCAGCCAGCTCAGGGCCTACAGACCATACCCCTCTCATGGCCGTTCGCGGTTTGGGGGCTGGACATTCTGGGCCCGTTCCCTCGGGCGCCAGGGGGCTATCGCTACCTCTACATTGTCGTGGACAAGTTCACCAAGTGGGCTGAGGTGGAAGCTGTCCGCACCATCCCAGCGGGCTCCGCAGTCAAGTTCATCAAGGGCCTCGTGAGCCGATTCGGGGTGCCTAACCGCATCATCACCGACAACGGTTCGCAATTCACTAGCAATCTCTTCAAAACATACTGTGCTAACCTTGGAACACAAATATGCTACGCTTCAGTAGCATACCCCCGGAGCAACGACCAGGCTGAGCGAGCCAACGCGGAGGTCCTGAGGGGCTTCAAAACCAGGACCTTCAAGAAGAAGTTGGAGGCCTGCGGCAAGGGCTGGTACGACGAGCTCCAGTCTGTGCTGTGGTCTATACGCATGACCGCGACCAAGTCGACTGGCGAAACCCTGTTCTTCCTCGTCTACTGAGTTGAGGCCGTCCTCCCTCACGAGGTCAGGCGTCATTCCGCGCGGGTCCTGGTGTTCGACGAGGCGCAGCGGGACGCCATGCGGGGGACGGATCTTGTGCTGGGGGAGGAACGCCGTCAAGAGGCCACACTGCGGGTGGCAAGATATCAACAGGCGCTGCGACGACACCACTGACGCAACATCCGCCCCAGAACTCTTGAGGTAGGGGACCTCGTGCTCAGGCGGGTCCTCTCCAGGGAGGGGGTGCACAAGCTCTCTCCCATGTGGGAGGGCCCATTCAAGGTTGTTCATGTTTCCGGGCCCGGCTCCGTGCGCTTGGAGACACAGGAGGGGGTGCCCATCCTGAACGCGTGGAACATTCAACATCTCTAGAGGTTCTACCCCTGAGCGAGGCCTAGTGCCTATGGAAAAGGCCCAGAGCCTGTGAAGAAGGCCAATGCCTGTGAAGCTTGCCGCTTTTTGGGAAAAGGCCCGGTGCCTGTGAAGAAGGCCAATGCCTGTGAAGCTCGCTCCCCCCTCAAGAAAAGGCCCGGTGCCTGTGAAGAAGGCCAATGCCTGTGAAGCTCGCCGCCCGTGACACTGTCACATAATAATGAGTGGGGCTGTACACGCCCCGGAGTCTCCGGAGTGCTGCCCCTAGGCCTCGGGGGCTCCCGCCCATGCCCAGTGGCAACACTTAGCTCCGCGCTGGTGAGAAGACGTCGAAGACTAGATTAGGTGTCGGATGCGGCTTTTCATTTTCTTTCTGCAGTTGGTTAGTTCTTCTTTACTCAAAGCTTTAGTTGGAGTTGCTTTCAGTGTTGTGCGGCGCCTAGCCCGTGTTTTCCGTCTTTACCCTTCGCTTGAACCCGCTTTCCTTTCGTGACCCTTGCGAGGGAGGCTGCGGGGGCACCCTCGCGAGCGTCGCCTAGTTTAATTTCACGAGGTCCCCCGGCCTAGGTTGGCAGCGGGAGCACTCCTCCCAGTCAATGCCGCCCGGGCATCACGACGCGAACACCGGGCTCAAGCTTGCCAACCCCGCGGCCGGGGGCTGAAACCTACCCCTCCGACAAGTTTCTCCTTATAGGCTTTGAAGACCCATGACGAAGCCTCCGGCCGAAGCCTCCCGAGGCCTGCGCCGCAAGGAGTCCCTCCTACCGAGCTAAGTTGTCCCTATGCATGAGCATGCAACACCATAGCATGACACAAAGATAGAAGGAATAGCATGATAATTAAAAGCAATAGTCTAGCACGCCCCCACGGGGCTCCATGCTTCTCTCTCTATGCAGATAAGGCAAAATAGGCGCGGCCCGACCGTCTACAGCACGAAGGAGAAGATCTGTGTCATCTTCCGGAGCTCAGGCAATCTCCTCTTTGCGCTTCACCTAGGCGCGGCGGTTGGACGATCCACCTTCCCCCTCGAAGCGAGCACGACGGCGCGGTGGCTGGTCACGGCCGCCGCTGGAGGAACTGCCGTCGGAAGGAGAGTCGCCGAAGCTTGAAGAGCTGCGGGCGCCACTGAGTGCACGCCCGACCTCGCCTTGCCGCTGCCGTCGCCAAGGATGAGTGGACGACCGTCGTCATCACCTTCGGGGCAGCACCCAGCACGGCGGCCATCTCCTCCGAACACCCTCACGAAGAGGGTGGCATCGCCGTTGAACTTGAAGTGGAGAGTGCATCGCTGGCCAAGACCACGCGCGCGGGCAAACTTCTGCCAGCCGCGAGTCAACGCCACGTTCCAGGCAACGAAAACTTCCACCACCATCCAAGAGGCCCTGCTGCAGCAGCCATCCGCCTAGAGCCAGAGCCCGCTCGTGGCACCAGCTGGCAGCTCGCCGTCAAAGAAGCGAGGGAGCTGAATCCAAGTACCGACCGGATCCTCCGACCAGACGACGAACTCCGGCAGCACCTCTGCAGAATGGAATCGAGGGCAGGGAGGCCGCACGGCCGCGATGCATCTCCCCCCACCAATCAAGCGATCTCCGCCGAGGCCTCGGGTAGTCTTCGCAGGAGTCACGTGATGCTTGCGGGGGCAGCCCCGGCCGCGCTTGGCTGGAGGAGAGTCAGGCACCTCCCGGCGGGCCTTCCCCTTCTCCGCGGCCGAAAACCTCTTCGTGGGCGCCATGGGGCGCGACGAGTCAAGGGGGAGAGGTGAAGAAGAAGAGGCGGAGCAGGGAGGAATGGACTGGAAGGGCTCGCGCCGTTCCATACTTATAGCCAGAGGAGGCCAACTGTTGGCCACCACGATCGCAGGTTATCATGACCCATTTTTGCACGCAGGGACTTTTCAAGTCATGCAGTTGCCGAGGCGTCGTGGGGAAGCGGGGACGCCCACGTCCAATCGATCGCCACGCGGCACCCAAGGTCGCAGGCTATTGGGGCCCGCGGCGCTTCGCACTTGCCCCTTCGCTTCCCTGCTAAGACAAGTCCGGGCGAGCCTTGGGCCCGGGGGCTACTGTTGGCGTTCTGGGAACGGGGGTCCCCACACTTACCTGCCTGCGGCCTGCGGTGTGGCTCAAGCGGAGGCCCAGTATAGCCCAGCTTCATCAGCTCAAGATCAAGACCCTCGCGAGGGGCCAAGCCTCGCGGGGCGGA
Organism: Triticum aestivum; assembly: GCF_018294505.1. Taxonomy (NCBI): domain Eukaryota; kingdom Viridiplantae; phylum Streptophyta; class Magnoliopsida; order Poales; family Poaceae; genus Triticum; species Triticum aestivum. The sequence goes on from NC_057813.1 coordinate 519,178,482, forward strand.
CGACAGGAAGCTTCCTCAGGAGCAGCCTCATCAGGTAGGCTCGCGAGGAGGCGGAGAGATCAAGGCAGGGCACCTCGCGAGGAGCCCGTGATGCAAGCCATGACGATTGAGACTAGGCGGGCGCCAGCCTGCGCAGTGTCCTTGTTTCCCCTTTGGTGCAAAGGGGGCAAGCACATGCTGATGTCTACTACAAAACCTTCTTCTTGTAGACGTTGTTGGGCCTGCAAGTGCACAGATTTGTAGGACAGTAGCAAATTTCCCTCAAGTGGGTGACCTAAGGTTTATCAATCCATAGGAGGCGTAGGATGAAGATGGTCTCTCTCAAGCAACCCTGCAACCAAATAACAGAGTCTCTTGTGTCCCCAACACATCCAATACAATGGCAAATTGTATAGGTGCACTAGTTCGGCGAAGAGATGGTGATACAAGTGCAATATGGATGGTAGATAAAGGTATTTGTAATCTGAAATAATAAAAACAGCAAGGTAACTAATGATAAAAGTGAGCGTAAACGGTATTGCAATGATAGGAAACTAGGTCTAGGGTTCATACTTTCACTAGTGCAAGTTCTCTCAACAATAATAACATAGATAGATCATATAACAAGCCCTCAACATGCAACAAAGAGTCACTCCGAAGCCACTAATAGCGGAGAACAAACGTAGAGATTATGGTAGGGTACGAAACCACCTCAAAGTTATTCTTTTGGATCAATCTATAAAAGAGTTCGTACTTGAATAACACCTTAAGACACAAATCAACCAAAACCCTAATGTCACCTAGATACTCCATTGTCACCTCAAGTATCCGTGGGCATGATTATACGATATGCATCACACAATCTCAGATTCATCCAACCAACACAAAATACTTCAAAGAGTGCCCCAAAGTTTCTATCGGAGAGTCAAGAACGTGTGCCAACCCCTATGCATAGGTTCCCAATGTCACGAAACCCGCAAGTTGATCACCAAAACATACATCAAGTGGCACATGATATCCCATTGTCACCACAGATAATCACGGCAAGACATACATCAAGTGTTCTCATAAAAGACTCAATCCGATAAGATAACTTCAAAGGGGAAACTCAATTCATCACAAGAGAGTAGAGGGGGAGAAACATCATAAGATCCAACTACAATAGCAAAGCTCGGGATACATCAAGATCGTGCCATAGATGGAACACGAGAGAGAGAGAGAGAGAGAGAGAGATCAAACACATAGCTACTGGTACATACCCTCAGCCCCGAGGATGAACTACTCCCTCCTCGTCATGGATAGTGTCGGGATGATGAAGATGGCCACCGGTGATGGGTTCCCCCTCCGGCAGGGCGCCGGAAAGGGCTCCCGAGAGGTTTTTGGTGGCTACAGAGGCTTGCGGCGGCGGAACTCCCGATCTATCTTCTGTTCTCGAAGTTTTAGGGTACGTAGGTATATATAGGTGAAAGAAGTACGTCGGTGGACCGAAGGGGGGGCCATGAGGCAGGGGGCGCGCCCTAGGGGAGTGGGCGCGCCCCCACCCTCGTGGGCTCCTCCCTTCTTCCCTGACGTGCACTCCAAGTCCATTGGGTGGCTTTCCTTCCAAAAATAACTTCTCCAGTTGATTTCGTTCCGTTTTGACTCCGTCTGATATTCCTTTTCCTCGAAACACTAAAATAGGCATAAAACAACAAATCTGGGCTGGGCCTCTGGTTAATAGGTTAGTCCCAAAAATAATATAAAAGTGGATAATAAAGCCCAATATTGCCCAAAACAGTAGATAATATAGCATGGAGCAATAAAAAATTATAGATACGTTGGAGACGTATCAAGCATCCCCAAGCTTAATTCCTGATCGTCCTCGAGTAGATAAATGATAAAAAAGATAATTTTTGATGCGGAGTGCTAGTTGGCATAATTTCAATGTAATTCTTCTTACTTGTGATATGAATATTTAGATCCAAAAGGTTCCAGACAAAAGTTTATATTGATAAAAGAAATAGTAACACTTCAAGCATACTAATCAAAGTAATCATGTCTTCTCAAAATAACATGGCAAAAGAAAGTTCATCCCTACAAAATCATATAGTTAGGCTATGCTCCATTTTCGTCACACAAAGATGTTCCCAACTTCTATACCCCCGATGACAAGCCAAGCAATTGTTTCATACTTAAATAATCTCAAACTTTTTCAACCTTCACGCAATACATGAGCGTGAGCCATGGATATAGCACTGTGGGTGGAATAGAATATTATGATGGGGATTGTGTGGAGAAGACAAAAAAAAGGAGAAAGTCTCACATTGACGAGGATAATCAATGGGCTATGGAGATGCCCACTAATTGATGTCAACATGAGGAGTAGGGATTGCCATGCAACGGATGCACTAGAGCTATGAATGCTCAACAAAATAAAACTAGTGGGTGTGCATCCAACTTGCTTGATCATGAAGACCTAGGGCATTTGAGGAAGCCTATCGTAGGAATATACAAGCCAAGTTCTATAATGAAAAATTCCCACTAGTATAAAAAGACAACTTATGAGACTCACTACATGAATAACAAGGTGCTACTTTGAAGCACAATATATGAGACTCACTATATGTAGAACTATGAGCATGCTCCTAGGGGGATAGATTGGTAGGAAAAGACCATCGCTCATCCCTGACCGCCACTTATAAGGATGCACAAGCCAGGTACACTTCATGTTTCAAATTTATTACACAACTTTAACCATACATGCATGCTATGGGACTTGCTAACTTCAACACAAGCATTATTTAAATTCATAATCACCCAACTAGCATGACTTTAATATCACTACCTCCATATCTCAAAACAATTATCAAACATCAATCTTTTCTTTGTATTCAACACACTCATAAGAATTCTTACAAATATTGTATGCTTAGCATATTATGATTATATAAGAAAATTGCCATGCTATTTAAGACTCTCAAAATAATATAAGTGAAGCATGAGTGTTCATCTATTTCTTAAAAATAAAACTACCACCATGCTCTAAAAGATATAAGTGAAGTACTAGAGCAAATGACAAACTACTCCGAAAGATATAAGTGAAGATCAATGAGTAGTCGAATAATTGTGCAACTATGTGAAGACTCTCTAACATTTAAGAATTTCAGATCTTGGTATTTTATTCAAACAGAAAGCAAAGCTAAATAAAACTACAATGCAAGGATAGCACAACTCATGTGAAGAAGCAAAAACTTAGGCTCAACCGATACTAACCGATAGTTGTTGAAGAAAGAAAGGTGGGATGCCTACCGGGGCATCCCCAAGCTTAGATGCTTGAGACTTCTTGAAATATTATCTTGGGGTGCCTTGGGCATCCCCAATCTTGAACTTTTGTGTCTCCTTAATTCCTCTCATATCATGGTTTCTCTTTTTATCAAAAGCTTCATTCACAACAAACTCAACAAGAACTCGTGAGATGGGTTAGTATAAACCAATGCAAAACCTTATCAATTTCTACTGTAACAAATCACTAACATTATTATTGAACATTGCATACTAAATGCCTATGCATATTTAATACTCCTATCCTCCAATAGAATCATTAATCAAGCAAACATATGCAAACAATGCAACCATAACAGCAATCTGCCAAAACAGTACAGTCTGTAAAGAATGCAAGAGTATCAATACTTCCCTGACTCAAAAAATTATGAACTAAAATTCCCACTGTAATAAATTTATCAGAGCTCAGTATGAAAAAATATTCAACATTATACCACTATCTGACTTTTCTAGGGAATTTTTGCAACAGCGGTAAACTTTCTGTTTTTCAAACAGCAACATGTATACTAGCAAAATAAGCATGGCAAAGGCTATCCTTGACTTCTTTATTGAAACTAAAGATGCAAAACATTATTATAAATAACAGAAAACTAATACTAACAAAAGAAAATGACGCTCCAAGCAAAACACAAATCATGTGGTGAATAAAAATATAGCTCCTAGTAAAGTTACCTATGAACGAAGACGAAAGAGGGGATGCCTTCCGGGGCATCCCCAAGCTTAGGCTCTTGGTTGTCCTTGAATATTACCTTGGGGTGCCTTGGGCATCCACAAGCTTAGGCTCTTGCCACTCCTTATTCCATAGTCCATCGAATCTTTACCCAAAACTTGGAAACTTCACAACACAAAACTCAACAGGAAATCATATAAGCTCTGTTAGTGAAAGAAAACAAAACCACCACATTGTACTGTAACTAACTCATTCTAAATTCATATTGGTGCAATATCTACTGTACTCCAACTTATGTATGGTTCATACCCTCCGATACTACTCATAGATTCATCAAAATAAGCAAACAACACATAGAAAACAGAATCTGTCAAAAACAGAACAGTCTTTAGTAATCTGCAACAAACGTATACTTATGGAACTCCAAAAATCCTACAAAATTAGGAAGTCCTAAGAAATTCGTGTACCAATCTAGAGCAAAAAGAATCAGATCAGAAGCACATTTCTGTGAATTAAAAAAACTAATTTACTGGGTGCAAAAGTTTCTGATTTTTAGCAGGATCAACACAACTATCACCGCAAGCCATCCTAAAGGTCTTACTTGGCACTTTATTGAAACAAAAGCTATAAAACATGATTACTACAGTAGCATAATCATGTGAACACACAAAACAATAAGGATAAGTATTGGGTTGTCTCCCAACAAGCGCTTTTCTTTAATGCCTTTCTAGCTAGGCATGATGATGACAATGATGCTCACATAAAAGATAAGAATGGAAACATAACGGAAGCATCATGAAGCATATGACTAGCACTTTTAAGTCTAACCCACTTCCTATGCATAGGGATTTTGTGAGCAAACAACTTATGGGAACTATAATCAACTAGCATAGGAAGGTAAAACAAGCATAGCTTCAAAACTTGAAGCACATAGAGAGGAAACTTGATATTATTGCAATTCCTAAAAGCATATGTTCCTCCCTCATAATAATTTTTAGTAGCATCATGAATGAATTCAACAATGTCACCAGCACCTAAAGTATTCTTTTCATGATCTACTAGCATAGAAAATTTACTACTCTCCTCATAAGAAAAATTCTTCTCAGGAATAGTAGTGGGAGAAAACTCAACAAAATAACTATCATATGATTTAAAATTAGGATCAAGATGACAAGTTTCATGGTTATCATCATTCTTTAAAGCATACGTGTCATCACAATAATCATCATAGATAGGAGGCATGCTTCCATCATAGTAAATTTGCTCATCAAAGCTTGGGGGACAAAAAATATCATCTTCATCAAACATAGCTTCCCCAAGCTTGTGGCTTTGCATATCATTAGCATCATGGATGTTCAAGGAATTCATACTAACAACATTGCAATCATGCTCATCATTCACATATTTTATGCCAAGCATTCTATGTAATTCTTCTTCTAGTACTTGAGCACAATTTTCCTTCCCATCATTTTCACAAAAGACATTAAAAAGATGAAGCATATGAGGCATCCTTAATTCCATTTTTTTGTAGTTTTCTTTTATAAACTAAACTAGCGATAAAACAAGAAACAAAAAGATTCTATTGCAAGATCTAAAGATATACCTTCAAGCGCTAACCTCCCCGGCAACGGCGCCAGAAAAGAGCTTCATGTCTACTACACAACCTTCTTCTTGTAGACGTTGTTGGGCCTGCAAGTGCACAGGTTTGTAGGACGGTAGCAAATTTCCCTCAAGTGGATGACCTAAGGTTTATCAATCCGTAGGAGGCATAGGATGAAGATGGTCTCTCTCAAGCAACCCTGCAACCAAATAACAGAGAGTCTCTTGTGTCCCCAACACACCCAATACAATGGCAAATTGTATAGGTGCACTAGTTCGGCGAAGAGATGGTGATACAAGTGCAATATGGATGGTAGATAAAGGTATTTGTAATCTGAAATAATAAAAACAGCAAGGTAACTAATGATAAAAGTGAGCGTAAACGGTATTGCAATGATAGGAAACAAGGCTTAGGGTTGATACTTTCACTAGTGCAAGTTCTCTCAACAATAATAACATAGATAGATCATATAACAAGCCCTCAACATGCAACAAAGAGTCACTCCGAAGCCACTAATAGCGGAGAACAAACATAGAGATTATGGTAGGGTACGAAACCACCTCAAAGTTATTCTTTCGGATCAATCTATAAAAGAGTTCGTACTAGAATAACACCTTAAGACACAAATCAACCAAAACCCTAATGTCACCTAGATACTCCATTGTCACCTCAAGTATCCGTGGGCATGATTATACGATATGCATCACACAATCTCAGATTCATCCAACCAACACAAAGTACTTCAAAGAGTGCCCCAAAGTTTCTATCGGAGAGTCAAGAACGTGTGCCAACCCCTATGCATAGGTTCACAATGTCACGAAACCCGCAAGTTGATCACCAAAACATACATCAAGTGGCACATGATATCCCATTGTCACCACAGATAATCACGGCAAGACATACATCAAGTGTTCTCATAAAAGACTCAATCCGATAAGATAACTTCGAAGGGGAAACTCAATTCATCACAAGAGAGTAGAGGGGGAGAAACATCATAAGATCCAACAACAATAGCAAAGCTCGGGATACATCAAGATCGTGCCATAGATGGAACACGAGAGAGAGAGAGAGAGAGAGAGAGAGAGAGAGATCAAACACATAGCTACTGGTACATACCCTCAGCCCCGAGGGTGAACTACTCCCTCCTTGTCATGGATAGCGCCGGGATGATGAAGATGGCCACCGGTGATGGGTTCCCCCTCCGGCAGGGTGCCGGAAAGGGCTCCCGAGAGGTTTTTGGTGGCTACAAAGGCTTGCGGCGGCGGAACTCCCGATCTATCTTCTGTTCTGGAAGTTTTAGGGTACGTAGGCATATATAGGTGAAAGAAGTATGTCGGTGGACCGAAGGGGGGGCCACGAGGCAGGGGGCGCGCCCTAGGGGGGTGGGCGCACCCCCACCCTCATGGGCACCTCCCTTCTTCCCTGACGTGCACTCCAAGTCTATCGGGTGGCTTTCCTTCCAAAAATAACTTCTCCAGTTGGTTTCGTTCCGTTTTGACTCTGTCTGATATTCCTTTTCCTCGAAACACTTAAATAGGCATAAAACAACAAATCTGGGCTGGGCCTCCGGTTAATAGGTTAGTCCCAAAAATAATATAAAAGTGGATAATAAAGCCCAATATTCCCAAAACAGTAGATAATATAGCATGGAGCAATCAAAAGTTATAGATACGTTGGAGACGTATCACAGGCCAAGGCATCAGGCAAAGGTTACCATTTCGGTTCAACAAGACCAAGACCAGCATGACGGCAAGATGGAGGCCACCATGGAGCCCAGGACGAGATCACCGTCAGAGTCTTTAGCAATCGAAGACCAACTTTAGTCAGGATAAGTGTACTAGATGTTCCCCTTCAAAATGGCCAATTGTTGGCACCCTTCCCGCTCATTATTTGGGAAGAGGCCCAAGGCCTCCCCCCTATAAATAGGACTAGCCACCATAGTAGAGAGGCAGCTGATCCAGACTTTGGGGAAGCCTAGAGAGAGAGAGAGAGAGAGAAAGAGAGAGAGAGAGAGAGAGAGAGGGGCGATCGAACTCACCCAAGCAGTTCATCGCACCAGCTCAAGAACACCTCTCGCGAGGCTGTTCTCACTTTGTACTGTTCATCATCAGCCCCTGAGGCAATCCACCACACCACACACTGGAGTAGGGTATTACACCACAATGGTGGCCTAAACTAGTATAAACCTTGTGTCCCTTGTGTGTTCTTCTTTCTAGCCTAGATTCCTTACGAGGCTTCGACACGTGAGTTGGTAGGGGAAAGATCTTCGTGCGCACCCCAGAGTTCGAACCTCAAGGGTCTGCCGGAACCCGAAATCCGACACGGCGCCAGAAAAAGGTCTTGATAACCCGCAAGTATATGGGATCAATTGTAGCCTATTTCGATAAGTAAGAGTGTCGAACCCAACGAGGAGCTAAAGGTAGAACAAATATTCTCTCAAGTGCTATCTGCCACTGATACGACTGTACGCATGCTTAGTGTTCGCTTTACCTAGAACAAGTATGAAACTAAAATTACTTTGTAGGTGTTGTTGGATAGGTTTGCAAGATAATAAAGAACACGTAAATATAAACTAGGGGCTGTTTAGATAAAGATGCAAGAAAGTAAATATAGCGAGTGTGGAGAAGTGGTGGTAGGAGTTGTGAAATTGTCCCTAAGCAATTGACTACGTTACTAGACCGGTAATCACTATTGCAATTCTATTTGAGGGAGAGGCATAAGGTAACATACTTTCTCTTCTTTGATCATATGCACTTATGATTGGAACTCTAGAAAGCATCCGCAACTACTGAAGATCATTAAGGTAAAACCCAACCATAGCATTAAAGTATCAAGTCCCCTTTATCCCATACGCAAACAACCTACTTACTGGGGTCTGTGCTTCTGTCACTCACGCCACCCACCATAAGCAAATCATGAACATATTGCAAACCCTACAGTGGGGACCCCTCACGCTTGCGCGACACGGAGAGCACCATAGGACAACACCAATAATAAAACATGCAAGTCAAACCAATCATAGCAATTCATCGATCACCGATAGGACAATAGAAATCTACTCAGACATCATAGGATGGCAACACATCATTGGATAATAATATGAAGCATAAAGCACCATGTTCAAGTAGAGGGTACAATGGGTTGCGGGAGAGCAGACCGCTGAATATAGATGGGGGAAGGTGATGGAGATGTTGGTGAAGATGGCGGAGGTGATGGTGAAGATCGCGGTGATGATGATGGCCCCCGGCAGCGCTCCGGCGCCACCGGAAGCAAGGGGGAGAGAGCCCCCCTTCTTCTTATTGTTCCTTGACCTTCTCCCTAGATGGGAGAAGGGTTTACCCTCTGGTCCTTGACTCCCATGGCTTGGGAGGGGCGAGAGCCCCTCTGAGATTGGATATGTCTCTCTGTTTCTCTCTGTTTCTGCGTTCTCAGATTCTGCCCTCTCACCGTTTCTTTTATATCCGGAGATCCGTAACTCCGATTGGGGTGAATCTTTCGCCCAGATTTTTCTCATAAAATTAGATTTCTTGCCGGAAAAGACGAGCGTCAACCGCCTTACGGGGTGCCCAGGAGAGTCCGGGGCGCGCCCCCTGTCTTGTGGGCCCCTCGGGCACCATCTTGCGTTGATTCTTCCTCTCAAAAATCACAAATATTCCAAAATAATTCTCCGTCCGTTTTTATCCCGTTTGGACTCCGTTTGATATTTGGGTTTCTCCGAAACATAAAACATGCAACAAACAGGAACTGGCACTGGGCACTGGAACAATATGTTAGTCCCATAAATAGTATAAAAAGTTGCCAAAAGTATATGAAAGTTGAATAATATTGGCATGGAACAATCAAAAATTGTAGATACGATGGAGACGTATAAATTCACACCTATGATGTGGTAACTAAGCAGAAGGCACTTCAACAAATTAGAAGCACTGCATACTAGACACCATATGGAAGGTGCAATCAATATCACTCTGCCAAAAAACTGTCTCGTCATAGGTGGTGTTCATCAAGCTAGAAGCAATACATGCTAGAAATCATATTCAAGACGCAAACCAATATCACATTGCCAACTTAAAGGTGTCCCATCATAAGTGACTGATGCAGGATACACAAGAAGAGTAGTTTCATGTAAGAACATGGTGTGATAGACAGATATAGTATGTACCAAAAACAGGAAAGCATGTCATATTCACATGTATCATGTGTAAGCTAAGCAGACACAGTTTACACTAATTAGGAGCAATACAAGCTAGACACCATATGCAACATGCAACCAGATATCACACTGCCAAGTTAGAGCAAGCACCTTGGATGGTGGAGTAGGGGAGCGGAGACTTGGACTTTGTAATGCACTATCAGTACAAGGAGAATCGGTACATATGCTCTGTTTACGTTGCTGCAGAGGACCACCATCATCGCCTTCCTTACTCTTTTCCTTCCTCTTTCTTGATTTTGCCTTGTCAAGTCAAACCCACAAGAAAAAGGAATAAAATTTGCTCTTCAGAACTCATTGATGCATGATACCGACGAACACTACTTTCATGTAAGGCAGCCGCATGATAGGAGGATGGAATATGTATGAAAAACAGGACGGTGTGACATATTGACATGTATGATGTATAAAGTGTAAACTAAGCACAAGGTGCTTGAACTTGTTAGAATCAATGCAAGCTAGAAACCATATGAAAGATGAAACCAATATCACTCTGCCAAATTAAAAGGGTGCCCTAACAAATGTATTTGACCAAATTAGAAGCAATACATGGCAACAGGCTAGAAATAATATGCAATATGCAACGAATAAAGGTGACTCATCATAAGTGATTGATACAGAAGAGAGGTAGTTTCATGTAAGAACAAGGTTAACACATAGATATAGTGTGTACCAAAAATAGGAAGGCATGTCATATTCACAGGTATAGTGTGTAAACTAACAAGATGCAATTTACCCTAATTATAAGCATTACAAGCTAGACACCGTAGGCAACATGCAACCACATATCACACTGCGAAGTTAGAGCAAGCACCTGTGATGGTGGTGTAGGGGAAGTGCGGTCTTCAAGTACAGAGCTACGTTCAATATCTTCATTTAGGCTTGCTGTTTCTTGAGAATCATGTGGAGAGGATGAAATTGCATTCTTTATAAGAGTAGTGCGTCTCACATTAACCCATGCGCGTGACTGTCTCATCATAAGCGATAGATGCAGGATACACAAGAATAGTAGTTTGATGTAAGAACATGGTGTGATAGGCAGATGTAGTATGTACCAAAAACAAGAAGGCGTGTCATACTCACATGTATAATGTGTAAGCTAAGGAGATGCAATTTAACAAATTAGGAGCAATACAAGCTAGGCACCATATGCAACATGCAACCAGATATCACATTGCCATGTTAGAGCAAGCACCTTGGGTTGTGGAGTAGGGGAGATGAGATTTGGAACTAGCACTACAGTACGAGTAGCAGGAGAATCTGCAGAGATCATCTGTTTCGTTTGCTCCAGAGGACCACCATCATTCCGTGCCTTCGTCCTTTCAAATTTTGCCTTGTCAAGTAAACACACAAGAAAAAGGAATGAAATTTGCACTTCCAAATTCGTTGATGCATGATACTAATGAACACAACTTTTATGTATGGCAACCACATTGTAGGAGGATGGAATATGTATGAAAAACGCTAAGCAGAAGGCATTTCAACAAATTGGAAGCAATGCAATCTAGACACCATATGAAAGATCCAACCAAAATCACTCTACCAAGTTAGATGTGTCTCATTATAAGTGGCACTTCAACAAATTAGAGGCAATACATGTTTGAAATGATATGCAAGATGCAACCAATATTACACTGTCAACTTGAAGGTGTATCGTCAGAAGTGATTGATGAGGGATACACAATAAAAGTAGTTTGATGTAAGAACATGTTTAATAGAAAGACGTAGTATGTACCAAAAACAGGAAGGCATGTCATATTCACAGGTATAATGTGTTAACTAAGCAGATGCAATTTACCCTAATTAGAAGCATTACAAGGTAGACACCATATGCAACATGCAACCACATATCACACTGCCAAGTAAGAGCAAGCACCTGCAATGGTGGTGTGGGGGAATTGCGGTGATCAACTAGAGAGATACGTTGACTATCTTCATTTAGCCTTGCTGTTTCTTGAGAATCATGTGGGGAGGATGACACTTCACTCTTTAAATGAGTAGGGCGTCTCACAGTAACCCACTGGGGTGACTGTCTCATCATAAGTGATTGACGAGGGATACAAAAGAGCATTAGTTTGATGTACGAACATGGTTAATAGACATATGTAGTATGTATCAAAAACAGGAAGGCATGTCATTATCAAAGGTATAATGTGTAAAGTAAGCAGATGCAATCTAACCAAATTGGAAGCAATACAAGCTAGACACCATATGCAACATGCAACCACATTTGACAGCGCAAAGTTAAAGCAAGCACCTGGGATGGTTGTGTGTGGCAATTGAGATCATCAACTGCAGAGCTGCATTTACTGTCTCCAACTGCTGACACTGCACTCTTTAGAGCACTGAAATGCTTAGTGCTTATCTTCGAATTACACTGGAGCGATTTCTGTCTTTTCTTTTCTGCATTCATCAACACTGCATCAGAGTCTGAAATACCCATGCATAAAAAAACAATAGTGTGAGTATGGGTGAAGTGTGTGCACAATTAGTACAGTGTAAAGGTAGCAGATAGCAGGTCGGTGAGAAATAAATGACGGGAGACATATGATAGCTCTACAACATGCATGGCACACTAAATTACTATAGGATTCTATGAAAATAACAGTCGACTGATAACAAATAGGTCAGTCCATTTTTTCTGCACCGTCCATGTACAAAGAACGGGCAGATCGCCTTCATCTACCTCCAGCCAGTCAGTGTTGACGATCTTCCTCGAAACGCCAGCGACCATCGACCCAGTATTCCTCCCCTGCCTGCGCCCTCCCCTCGACCTCACCGCACCGCCGTGCTTGGCACCGCCCCCAGCCATCCATTCAAGCCCCGCCGACCTCCAGATCGGGCGCAAGCAGCTCTAGCATCCCACACCCCTATGATAGACACCGATGTGCCGCTTCGCTGGGGAATAGGCAGACTAGGTGCTCCGCGCGCCTAAGCGGGTGCCGCTTCTTTTAATTGCAGTTTGAAATCCATGCGGGCCACTGACCTCTAGCAAAGGTGAAATAGTAAAGGAAGGAAACCTTGTGCATTTAGTCTCACGAAGAAGATGCAGTAAGAAGCGCTCAACTAGTTTCTTTCGTGGGATGAATACGGTGTGAGCAGAGACGTAAGATTTGCACGAATAAGGGAAGATGAGTACCTCTTTCTGCTGGCAGTGCTGTGTCCTCCTTCTGTTTTTCCAACGATCTTCTTGTGGTTCGCTGGAAACGAGAAGTTGTGGAGGACGGTGGAGCCTTGGATGAACCCATGGCCAAGTTGTTGAGTGTGATGCGGTGGCCGTCTATCGGCGGCGGGGAACCAGATCCGAGGCGGCGAATGACTGCGTAGCGGGAACAACTTTGGTGCGGTGGACGGTTGCGATAGTGAAGCGGCAGCAGTGAGGCGCAGGACGACGTGGTCGGAGTGGTTCTGGTACGGCGCACATCGGCTTCGGTGATGTCTACTACACAACCTTCTTCTTATAGACGTTGTTGGGCCTGCAAGTGCATAGGTTTGTAGGACAGTAGCAAATTTCCCTTAAGTGGATGACCTAAGGTTTATCAATCCGTGGGAGGCATAGGATGAAGATGGTCTCTCTCAAACAACCCTGCAACCAAATAACAAAGAGTCTCTTGTGTCCCCAACACACCAAATACAATAGTAGATTGTATAGGTGCACTAGTTCGGCGAAGAGATGGTGATACAAGTGCAATATGGATGGTAGATATAGGTATTTGTAATCTAAAATAATAAAAACAGCAAGGTAACTAATGGTAAAAGTGAGCATAAACGGTATTGCAATGATAGGAAACAAGGCATAGGGTTCATACTTTCACTAGTGCAAGTTCTGTCAACAATAATAACATAGATAGATCATATAACAATCCCTCAACATGCAACAAAGAGTCACTCCAGAGCCACTAATAGCAGAGAACAAACGAAGAGATTATGTTAGGGTACGAAGCCACCTCAAAGTTATTCTTTTGGATCGATCTATTCAAGAGTTTGTACTAGAATAACACCTTAAGACACAAATCAACCAAAACCCTAATGTCACCTAGATACTCCATTGTCACCTCAAGTATCCGTGGGCATGATTATACGATATGCATCACACAATCTCAGATTCATCCAACCAACACAAAGTACTTCAAAGAGTGCCCCAAAGTTTCAACCGGAGAGTCAAGACAAAAACGTGTGCCAACCCCTATGCATAGGTTCATGGGCGGAACCCGCAAGTTGGTCACCAAAACATACATCAAGTGGCACGTGATATCACATTGTCACCACAGATAAACACGACAAGACATACATCAAGTGTTCTCAAATCATTAAAGACTCAATCCGATAAGATAACTTCAAGAGGAAAACTCAATTCATCACAAGAGAGTCAAGGGGGAGAAACACCATAAGATCCAACTATAATAGCAAAGCTCGCGATACATCAAGATCGTGCCATAGAGAGAACACGAGAGAGAGAAAGATCAAACACATAGCTACTGGTACATACCCTCAGCCCCGGGGGTGAACTACTCCCTCCTCGTCATGGATAGTGCAGAGATGATAAAGATGGCCACCGGTGATGGATTCCCCCTCCGGCAGGGTGCCGGAACGGGCTCCTGAGAGGTTTTTGGTGGCTACAGAGGCTTGCGGCGGGGGAACTCCCGATCTATCTTCTCCATCAATGTTTTTAGGGTACATAGGCTTATATAGGTGAAATAAGTCGATCGGGGGAGCCTCGAGGGGCCCATGAGAGGGTAGGGCACGCCCAGGGGGGTGGGTGGGCGCTGAGGGAGTCCTGGATTAGGGGGTATCGGGACAGCCGGACTATATACTTTGGCCGGACTATTGGAGCGTGAAGATACAATACTCAAGACTCCGTCTCGTGTCCGGATGGGACTCTCCTTTGCGTGGAAGACAATCTTGGCGATCCAGATATTATATTTCCTTCTTTGTAACTGACTCCATGTAAACCCTAGCCCTCTCGAGTGTCTATATAAACCGGAGGGTTTAGTCCTTAGAGGGACGATCACAATCATAATCATCGTAGGCTAGCTTCTAGGGTTTAGCCTCTACGATCTCATGGTAGATCAACTCTTGTACTACTCATATCATCAATATCAATCAAGCAGGAAGTAGGGTTTTACCTCCATCACGAGGGCCCGAACTTGGGTAAAACATTGTGTCCCTTGCCTCCTGTTACCATCAGCCTTACACTCATAGATTGGGACCCCCTACCCGAGATCTGCCGGTTTTGACACCGACAGGCGCACCCCCTGTCTCGTGGCTCCCTCGATGATCCCCTGGCTTGCACTCCAAGTCTCCTGGGTTATAATCTTCTAAAAAATCACGCTGCCGAAGGTTTCATTCCATTTGGACTCCATTTGATATTCCTTTTCTTCGAAATACTGAAACAGGCAATAAAACAACAATATGGGCTGGGCCTTCGGTTAGTAGGTTAGTCCCAAAAGTAATATAATAGTGTATAATAAAGCCCATAATCATTCAAAACAGATAATAAAATAGAATGAATGCTTCATAAATTATAGATACGTTGGAGACATATCAGCATCCCCAAGCTTAATTCCTGCTCGTCCTCGAGTAGGTAAATGATAAAATAAAGAATTTATGAAGTGTGAATGCTAGAAGGTGCACAAGTTTGATCAATGATAATTTCAATCACCTTTTCTAGCATGATAACATGTCATAACAGTAGTTCATCTCATAAAACTTCTCACGATAAAGTAACAAGCAATTCACATGTCAAAGCATAGACCATAAACTTTCTTGAAAACTAGCAAACTTCATTCTCAGTCATCAAACAATTGCAGTTTATCTTATTTTCAGGAATATGAAACTCCACATACTCAACTACCATATAGTCTTCTACAATTGCTAACACTCACACAATACTAATGGTTATGGAGTTTCAATCGGACACTGAGAAAGATAGGGGCTTATAGAGTTGCCTCCCAACGTATTCACCTTTGGGTGATGTCAACAATAATAGTTCATGCTAACTTACATCCAATTGGATATATATATATATCAGGATCTTCCCAAGACGAGGTGCTTGTCAAAGGATAAAATGAAAAAGGGAAAGGTGAAGATCACCTTGACTCTTGCATAAAAGTAAAAGACATAAAGTAAAAGATAGGCCCTTCGCAGAGGGAAGCAGAGGTTGTCATGCGCTTTTAGGGTTGGATGCACAAAATCTTAATGCGAATGGACGTCACTTTATATTGCCACTTGTATATGGACCTTTATTATGCAGTCCGTCACTTTTATTGCTTCCATAACAATATCGTATAAAGCTATTTTCTTCACACCAAAAGATCATACATATTTAGAGAGCAATTTTTATTGCTTGCACCGATGACACCTTACTTGAAGGATCTTACTCAATCCATAGGTAGGTATGGTGGACTCTCATGGCAAAACTGGGTTTAAGGATATTTGGAAGCACAAGTAGTATCTCTATTTGGTGCAAGGAATTTTGGCTAGCATGAGGGGGAAAGGCAAGCTCAACATGTTTGAATGATCCATGACAATATACTTTAACTGAGATGTCGGAAAACATAACCCATTACATTGTCTTCCTTGTCCAACATCAACTCTCTAGCATGTCATACTTAATGAGTGCTCACAATTATAAAAGATGTCTAGGATAGTGTATTTATATATATGAAATCTCTCTTCCTTCAATATTCTTTCATGAATTGTTCAAATGACCAATACAATGCTTGCTAACCTTCAATAAATTTACAACCTCTACTTCTTAGATGTGAAGTCATTACTCCTCATGGAATAAGAAAATGAGACATATACAATTTCATATTTATGACAATCAACTCATTCAACAATTTACTCATAGGATATAAGTGAAGCACACGAGTAAATGACAAACTACTCCAAAAAGATATAAGTGAAGATCAATGAGTAGCTAAATAATTATGTTACTATGCGAAGACTCTCTCTCATTAAAGAATTTCATATCTTGGTATTGTATTCAAATAGCAAGCAAAGCAAGATAAAATGACATTGCAAGGATAGCCCAACTCATGTGAAGAAGCAAAAACTTAGGCTCAACCAATACTAACCGATAGTTGTTGAAGAAGAAAGGTGGGATGCCTACCGGGGCATCCCCAAGCTTAGATGCTTGAACTTCTTGAAATATTATCTTGGGCTGCCTTGGGCATCCCCAAGCTTGAACTTTTGTGTCTCCTTAATTCCTCTCATATCATGGTTTCTCTTTTTATCAAAAGCTTCATCCACAACAAACTCAACAAGAACTCGTGAGATAGGTTAGTATAAACCAATGCAAAACCTTATCATTTTCTACTGTAACAAATCACTAAAATTATTATTCAACATTGAATACTAAATTCCTATGCATATTTAATACTCCTATCCTCATATAGAATCATTAAACAAGCAAACATATGCAAACAATGCAAACATAACAGCAATCTGTCAAAACATTACAGTCTGTAAAGAATGCAAGAGTAACAATAATTCCCTAACTCCAAAAATTATGAGAGAAAATTCCCACTGTACTAAATTTATCAGAGCTTATTATTCAAAAGGTTTCAACATTATACCATTCTCTGACTTTTCTAGGGAATTTTTGCAACAGCGGTAAACTTTCTGTTTTCAAACAGCAACATGTATACTAGGAAAATAAGCATGGCAAAGTCTATCCTTGACATTTTTATTAGAAATAAAGATGCAAAACATTATTCTAAATAACAGAAAGCAAATACTAACAAAAGATAATGACTCTCCAAGCAAAACACATATCATGTGGCGAATAAAAATATAGCTCCAAGTAAAGTTACCGATGAACGAAGACGAAAGAGTGGATGCCATCCGGGGCATCCCCAAGCTTAGGGTCTTGGTTGTCCTTGAATATTACCTTGGGGTGACTTGGGAATCCCCAAGCTTAGGCTCTTGCCACTCCTTATTCCATAGTCCATCGAATCTTTACCCAAAACTTGAAAACTTCACAACACAAAACTCAACAGAAAACTCGTAAGCTCCATTAGTATAAGAAAATAAAACCACCACTTAGGTACTGTAATGAACTCATTATAAATTCATATTGGTGTAATATCTACTGTATTCTAACTTATCTATGGTTCATACCACTTAATACTAGCCATAGATGCATCAAAATAAGCAAACAACACATAGAAAACAGAATCTGTCAAGAACAGAATAGTCTGTAGTAATCTGTATCAAACGTATACTTATGGAAGTCCTAAGAAATGTGCGTACCAATCCATATCAAAAAGAATCAGATCAGAAGCCCATTTCTGTGAATTAAAACAACTAAATTACTGTGTGCAAAAGTTTCTGATTCTCAGCAGGATCAACACAACTGTCACCGTAAGCTATCCTAAAGGTCTTACTTGCTACTTTATTGAAACAAAAGATATAAAACATGATTACTACAGTAGCATAATCATGTGAACACACAAAACAGTAAGGATAAATATTGGGTTGTCTCCCAACAAGCGCTTTTCTTTAATGCCTTTCTAGCTAGGCATGATGATGACAATGATGCTCACCTAAAAGATAAGAATTGAAACATAACGGGAGCATCATGAAGCATATGACTAGCACATTTAAGTCTGACCCACTTCCTATGCATAGGGATTTTGTGAGCAAACAACTTATGGGAACAATAATCAACTAGCATAGGAAGGTAAAACAAGCATAGCTTCAAGATTTTCAACACATAGAGAGGAAACTTGATATTATTGCAACTCCTACAAGCATATGTTCCTCCCTCATAATAATTTTTTCAGTAGCATCATGAATGAATTCAACAATATAACCAGCACATAAAGCATTCTTTTCATGATCTACAAGCATAGAAAATTTACTACTCTCCACATAAGCAAAACTCTTCTCATGAATAGTAGTGGGAGCAAACTCAACAAAGTAATTATCATGTGAGGCATAATCCAATTGAAAACTAAAATCATGATGACAAGTTTCATGGTTATCATTATTCTTAATAGCATACAAGTCATCACAATAATCATCATAGATAGGAACTTTGTTCTCATAATCAATTGGAACCTCTTCCGAAATAGTGGATTCATCACTAAATAAAGTTGACACTCTTCCAAATCCACTTTCATATCCATCACAATAAGATTCAACATCCTCCAAAATAGTGGGATCATTACTTCCTTAAGTTGACACTCTTCCAAACCCACTTTCATCAATGTAATCATCATAGGTAAGAGGCATGCTATCATCATAACAACTTTGCATATCAAAACTTAGGATGCTAAAAATATCATCTTCATCAAACATAGCATCCCCAAGCTTGGGAAAACATTAATTTTAGAAATTATATTCTCAAATATTTCATCCCCATCAAACATAGCTTCCCCAAGCTTGGGCCTTTTCATATCATAAGCATAATCACTCTCATCATTAATAGTATGGATATCACCAATAGTATAGCAATTATCATCATCACAATGAGTAGTAGGAGCAACATCATTTGGGAGGGATACCTTTTTACCTTTGTTGCCCCTTCTTTTCCTTTTCTTCTTCACATTATGTGTGGGTTCAACCTTCCTCTTTGAGCTCCTTATTGATGAGATTGGTTGAATAGAAAGCTCCTCCTCGTTACCTGATTCATCATAAGAAATAATAGGAGGATATTGGGAAGTATCTTCCCTTTCATTAGTATTCTCATCATCTTCTATTTGCTTTCTTTTCTTTAGGTGATTGGCAATATAAGAATTTTCAATGCAGTTCACCGCACAAAACAAATAAATCTCCTCTAAATCAATATCAAGGAAATGCTCAAGATTAAATTTTGGAATAGGCTTAGTTGCACGTTTCAATTCTTCATAACCCAAAAGCAAACTAAGTTCATTATAATGAGCAAGGGAGATCAAATCATTGCAATTTTTGGACACGATTCGATCAGAAACAATTTGCATTGGAGGTGTAAATGATCACGTTCATTGCAAAGTTCACAATGGTAAAGATACCTTAGATTCTCAGCACTCTTATCTAGCCTTTCTTGCAACCCTTTAGTTTCTAAATACTTATGCCTCTTGCAATATCTATTTTCTCTATTTGGTGTGTCCATGCAAACCCGTTCTTCTCCACAAAAATCAACATGCTTATAAGAGACATTTTCATCATAACTAGTGCAATCATCATTAGTACTATGGATATTCAAAGAGTTCATACTAACAACATTGCCATCATGCTCAACATACAAAGATATAGTACCAAACATTTTAATGCATTCTTCTTCTAGAACTTGAGCACAATTTTCCTTTCCATCATTCTCACGAAAGATATTAAAAAGATGAAACGTATGAGACAAACTCAAATCCATTTTTTGTAGTTTTCTTTTATAAACTAAACTAGTGATAAAACAAGAAACAAAAAGATTCGATTGCAAGATCTAAAGATATACCTTCAAGCACTCACCTCCCCGGCAACGGCACCAGAAAAGAGCTTGATGTCTACTACACAACCTTCTTCTTGTAGACGTTGTCGGGCCTGCAAGTGCACATGTTTGTAGGACAGTAGCAAATTTCCCTCAAGTGGATGACCTAAGGTTTATCAATCCGTGGGAGGCGTAGGATGAAGATGTAGGCGTAGGATCGATTTATTCAAGAGTTCGTACTAGAATAACACCTTAAGACACAAATCAACCAAAACCCTAATGTCACCTAGATACTCCATTGTCACCTCAAGTATTCGTGGGCATGATTATACGATATGCATCACACAATCTCAGATTCATTCAACCAACACAAAGTACTTCAAAGAGTGCCCCAAAGTTTCTACCGGAGAGTCAAGACGAAAACGTGTGCCAACCCCTATGCATAGGTTCATGGGCGGAACCCGCAAGTTGGTTACCAAAACATACATCAAGTGGCACGTGATATCCCATTGTCACCACAGATAAACACGGCAAGACATACATCAAGTGTTCTCAAATCATTAAAGACTCAATCCGATAAGATAACTTCAAGAGGAAAACTCAATTGATCACAAGATAGTAGAGGGGGAGAAACATCATAAGATCCAACTATAATAGCAAAGCTCGCGATACATTAAGATCGTGCCATAGAGAGAACACGAGAGAGAGAGATCAAACACATAGCTACTGGTACATACCCTCAGCCCCGAGGGTGAACTACTCCCTCCTCGTCATGGATAGCACCGGGATGATAAAGATGGCCACCAGTGATGGATTCCCCTCCGGCAGGGTGTCGGAACAGGCTCCCGAGAGGTTTTTGGTGGCTATAGAGGCTTGCAGCGGCGGAACTCCTGATCTATCTTCTCCATCGATGTTTTTAGGGTACGTAGGCTTATATAGGTGAAACAAGTCAGTCGGGGGAGCTCAAGGGGCCCACGAGAGGGTAGGGCGTGCCCAGGGGGGTGGGCGCGCCCCCCTGTCTCGTGGCTCCCTCGATGATCCCCTGGCTTGCACTCCAAGTCTCATGGGTCATAATCTTCCAAAAAATCACGCTGCTGAAGGTTTCATTTCGTTTGGTCTGCGTTTGATATTCCTTTTCTTCGAAATACTGAAATAGGCAATAAAACAGCAATATGGGCTGAGCCTCCGGTTAGTAGGTTAGTCCCAAAAGTAATATAAAAGTGTATAATAAAGCCCGTAATCATTCAAAACAGATAATAAAATAGCATGAATGCTTCATAAATTATAGATACGTTGGAGGCGTATCAGTCGGCGTCGTGGAGGCAGCTCTGCCTAGGCTTTAGCTGCTAAGTCCTTGAGGGCGTTGCGGTTGCGGTCGCGTTGGACGATGTTATCTGGGTACCGGCTCCGGCGTGATGGAGGAGGGCGGTGGTGGATTGGCCGCTATGGGGTGGAGGACGGAGGAGGCTAGGGTTTTGCGGCTGGTGGAGAGGGTGTTTTGGCGCCCACGGAGTATGAATGGGGAAATGGAGGGAGGCGGGGAACTAAGCGGGAACAATGTTTTGGTTTGAGACGCGCTTGTTTGAAATTTGGGGAAAGTTACAAACTTTGCCCCATCTAAAAGTTCGGACATATTGCGGGTTGGGGGTAGGACAGTAATCTCAGGTGTCCCAAATGTGGGCGAGATAGATTTCGGCCAAGCGCATGGGTGTTTAGGCGCCCACGGCGTATGAATGCTTCTCGGAGGCGGTTGAGACTGCGTCTTGGTGAAGTTACGAACGTACCCCAGTTTAGACCTTTGGACATTGGGCCGATAGGCTACACAGGCCAGAGTCAGGACAGTAATTTCCTACCACCAAACATTAGTCTCGCGTGGTTTCGAGTGACCATAGGCCTATTTGGCGCTTCGTTCAATATTTGGGAGTAGAAGCATTAACATTTTCGGTTCTTTTGAATTGAACTTTCAGGATTTGTCAAACTTCACAAATCTTTACTCTTGAAAATCCTAAAGCTACAATTATTTTGGAATGGAGGGGGTACATTTGAATATACATTGTACACGAGTATATATCAAAAAATATGCAACTTACCTCAGTTCATGCATGGTTCCAGATATAATCTCCTTGGTTGCAAAAAAGTTAGATATGCGTATGAATATATATAGCATGTTCAAACTCACAACAAAGATTGATGCCCCCTTTTACATCTGTTTTACAAATGCCATTATCTCGGGTTCAAATAGATGAATGCACTTCCTATGAATTCGAATCTTCGAAACCCCCTTTATGTTGAATTCGACATGTATTCTATTTTGTAGCTAGCAATTTGGAATGTATCCATGCAAGTGACAAATGTATAAAGTGCTTCATACTAACAACATGGAGTGCACTAATTAATGTTTATATATGAATTGCAAAAGCATCCATTGCCTGTATTTCAAACCACTCTCACTCTATGGATCGATCATATGAAATAAACACATGCACATGCTAGAATTCAACAGAGTATGGGTGTCTGATAGACCGATTTTCGTCCATACGCAATTTGCAAAATTCATGATCTCATCCAAAAATAATAATGCCATTTATATTTTAATTTAATGCGTAGAACCGCCTTTTACACGTAGATGCACTATGCCTCGGCCCATTCTCACAAACGCGTTATATATCTCTCTATCTAATGCATAAGTGCACACACTTTATATGCATCGGCATTTCTCTTTTACACATGCTCACAATCTCAGAGTGTCGAGGTGTCTCACGCACATGCTCTCTCTATTTCTCTCTCTCTCTCTGACTACTATGTACCACTCTTTTCACTAATCTCAGTTGGAAAACACTATTTCTCTCACATGCATATATACACACGCACGGTCTCTACTAGCCCTCTATACGCACATATATGTGCCTACGTGTCTCCCGCACGCATATTATCTTTAGGCCTCTCTCGCACACATTGCCCCCCCAGACCCACCTCTCTCTTAGTAGTTGGAAAGTATGATTTCATCATATCATTCGATAGGATATCCCTGACTGTTAGGCTGGATGGTAATACGAGGCAAAGTTTTACCCTAGTTCGGACCCTTGTAGTTGAAGAAAGAGCCTACTCCTGGTACTGTATATTAGTGATAGGGGTGTGTACAAAGTACACGTGAATACCAGCCATTGTGCATGTGTGTATACTATCAACGAACTAGACCCCAAGCTTCTATAACATACTGGGGGCCTAGGGTTACAAATCATATATAGTCGGCTTATCATCAGTGGGGATAGAGTCCTCCGCGACTCTGGTAGCTTCGTGTTGTACGCCGAGTCCTCCACATGGGTCTTCATATAACGCGTCTCGGTCCAACCTATATGTGGCACAGGATGGAACCGACCCATGAGTCTTCATGTTGACCCACCACAACTAGAAATGATGTGCCCACCACACCACACACGCAATCAGCCACTAAGAAAATAAGCATATACAATAGTACAACGGTATCTAGCTCACGATATGTCTCCATATTTTGTTGATGACACTGACGGACTTTGCATTTGATGCATACTCCGTATTTTGTTGAAGACACTTACGGTCATTGTATTTGAAGTGAAAGCACGATATGGTCACTGGACTTCAGAATAAGCTCATCACGGTCACCACATACATTTTGTCGTGCTAACCAACATGTGGTTGGATGGTTAGGAGGACAATGGTTTCTTGAGCCCACCAAGGTTAAAGTCCCGGTGCTCGCATTTATCTTGTGTTAATTTCAGAATTTTCCGGCGATGTGCGTTCAGTGGGAGAAGACGTTCCACTCGACTACGAGGCACCTATGGTGACTTCATAAAATCTCAAGATCATATATGCTGGCCCACTCTCTCTAAGGTGCTCATAGGGGTAGGGTCCGCGTGTGTGCGCTTATAGCGGTGAGTGCTTGCGCGTATATATGAGCCCTTGCGTCTGTACCGTGTTAAACAAATACATGTCATGATTATACGGTTACTGGCTCACCTGTACAACTCCGTATTTTGTTGATGACACAATCAATTGACCAGTCAAATGTTCCACGTAGTGCAACTAGTGTTGCACCATCGGGGCGCGTAACCGTGGGGCCCACCTATCAGCCCGTATATGAAAGAAAGAAATGGTAGTTTGAGTCTGTACTATGTTAATAAAATAGGAGTACATTTTAGGGTGATCATACGGTTAGTGGCTCACCATACACCTCCGTAATTTGTTGATAACACGATCAATTGACCAGTCAAACGGTCCACATTCAGCAGTGCACATTACCATAGGGCCCACCCGTCAGCGCGTATATGAAGGACATAAATGGTAATAAATTAGTGGTCGGTGGGTATTCGAAGTCTTGAGACCTCTGGTTGGCAGTCGCCGGCGGTGGGGGGGGGTGTTGATTCGGCGGTGGGGTGGGGATCGCCAGAGAAAACGCTCGGCGTGGGGGGGGGGGCCTAGAGGGATGGCCGGTGCAGCGGCCGACCGGCGGTGGGGAGTGGTTTCAGGGAGGGCAGGGCGGCATGGCGGCGCGGGCCGGCCGCGGGCGGCGAGGGCCGGCGGTTCGGTCGGTGGTGGTTGGCGGCTCAGGGGGGTGGAGTTTGATGATAAACTGGAGGCCCTTGATTTCGTATCCAACGGCTAGAAAATCTAATGACCAGAGATGAAAAAGTCAGTCGACTGATGTGTAGCCTCACCCTGCACGTACACATGCACGCACGCAAGACAAGCACGCATGGAGGCGTGCAACACCGACACGTAAACATAACATACACACACACGCATGCAGGCGTGCAACACTGACACATACACATGCACTCACGAACACATGCACATATGCACCGATGCATGCAACACTGAAACGTACCCTTGCACGCACACATCACTCGCACGTCTGCATGCACCCAACACACGACACAAGACACACGCTCAACCTATACGTGCATGCACCCTTTGTTAAGGACATGGATTGTTACGGGTATTAATCAATCATATCTGTGATAAGTAGAACATTGATGTTTGCAGCGGTCTTTATGAATCACAACGTATCGAACGGGCTATCAACGTAGTAGGCTTATCTACATGAAAAAGATGACGTCACACTCAATGAACAATCATCGGTTTATGAAATGCCTGCTTCTGATCGCCCTGGCCCAACAAAGGTTCCTCTGATGTGCGCTGCCTGCGTTGGGTCACTGACATGCAGGCCATGTACCCAAAGAGCCCACACATTAGTGGAAGAATGACACGGTGTCCTAGGTCAGAGTCGAGGGCGCCACTCGCTACATGCCCGGCTGAACACGCCTCCTTGCCGCATTCAAACGCCTCTATGAAACCCGCCCATGTGGAAGCCGAGAAACCCACTCTGGACACACGTCCATTCTTGACCGGGCCGGCATTAAACGCAACGCCGGCCGAGCTCCTCCCATCCGCTGTCTATTTAATCTCCTATTTAAACGAGGCCAAACGCTGGCCAAGAATCGGACACCTCCGCCGCTCCCCTATCTCCTCCTTCACCATTTTGTCCACTCTTACAATGGCTTACGAAGAGTAGTTATTCCGCATCCAAGCCGGCTGGGTAGCCCACCGGATACGAGCTATGCAGCTCGCTGATCCACATCCTTCCCCTCGCCCAACGGAGCCAGTTGCCGCCCCAAGCTGACGCGTGGTTCAGCAACTCGCCGCTCCAGGCCAGCTCGATGAGGAGCAGCGCACGTGCGTCGTTGCTGCCGTCCACGCTGCCGCCTCGTACCGTGTCTCCTATTTCTATGGCCGAGACTCCCATGCCAGCGGCCGCGCCATGCAAGCAGCGACAGAAGCCGGGTGCGCGAAGAGCGACGAGTCGGTGGCCTGCGCCTCCGCGTCTGCCGCCATCATCGAGGAGAAGTAGAACACGGGAGGCCGCCGCCGCTTGGGTCCCATGAAGGCCACCGCGGAGGCGACGCCGGCATACACAACAGGTGTTTTGCCTGATCCTTTTGTTGCGAGGACTTTCTCGACCCCACATGGGCTCCATGGAAGAGGGGAATGTTAGGATGAACTCGAGCCGGTGCCGGCCATGGCAAAGTAGTGGCTGATGATGAACTCGAACCGGTGCCGGCCACCATCATCTTTGGCATCAGCCAATGATATCAGTTGGGCAGTGGGGAAGCGAGCCGTCCTTTGCGCTGAAGAATATACCTCCGGGGTTCCCAGCAGTCCGGTGATCGTGCTGCCGGACATGAGGAACACAAATTGATCGGCGGGCGACCATTTAGGCCAGGTATTATATACCTGTGCTGTCCAGATCTAGCACAGTGTAGTTCATTTGAATGTAATGAAATCTATCATGTTTGTATGAAGATCTAGTATTTTATATGATTTCCGTCATTGTTTATTTGAAATATCAGTTTGTCTGTTTTTCGTGAATTTCGTCCGGTTGGTTGAGTTGCTGTCATAATGTGTGCGACTATGGTTGGATGGCGTAATTTGCGAGTCGTTGGTCGGTCTGCGGGCGGCTCGGGCAGCATGGTGGGACAAAAAAAACACAGTTCGTGCGAGCTCGTCTCCAACGTGCGCGTTGGAGGATGCATGAGCACCCGAGCCATTCCTTGTTCATCAGTGGCAAAGGCACCATTGGACAAAAGGGTCACCAATATTTTGGCTACCCCGGGCAAGATCCAAATAGCCGCTCCCAAGAGATTCAAATCCCTCGTTCACTGTGGTATTTTGCCATGTGTTGTTTTCATGGACTAGCAAGATACCCGTGCATTGCACGGAACATCAAGATGCATTTTTTTTACAAACTCCCGCATGCATGCAAGGGATAATTAATGTCCTCCTTTTCTAGTACTACGAGGCAAACACCATTAATATTGCATCAATTAGTGTTAGTGGCCTTGTATATCTGCAAATTGTAATTTTGATAGTGGCCCCTTGTATATAAAAATGGAGGGAGAAAGATGAGAGATAAGGTGAGGAGGAGTGGGGCTTGGTGGTGACTGGTGGTCGGACTGGGCGGAGGCATGGGGATGGACGGCGCATTATGTCTAGGTTTGTATCTCTCTCACACACACCCACGTAGGTGGGGGACGTGCACGAAGAGAAGAGGTGCACGCACGGCGCACGTACTCCCGTCTCTTTCCCAACCACACCCGCGCGGGTACATGGTGGAGCTCATTTCTGTACGAAAAGGCAGCCCACGTGGTAATTTGACATGTGTACTGGTTGTCCACTTGGTGGAGGGAGGATCGTCTACCACGGGTGAACAACCAAATTGCGACTTGACGTGTTATGTTAAAAAAGAGGCAAACCATGTGGGGCCTACCTTAGAGGCAAGGCTCTATACACTGTAGTACTTTTGATGTGTCCCGTCAACTCGCAGAACGAGGAGAAGCTTGCTTAGTACACCGTCTCTGCCGCCCACGGGCGCGGTGGCTCGCAGGATGAGGTGAAGCTTGCTTACGAGTAGTAGTAGTACTACTACTGTATGCCTTACGCCCGCTCCCTCGCCCACGCGCGCGGTGGCTCGCAGGACGAGGAGAAAATTTTACTACTCCCTCCGTTTACTCCTTGTCCCTACTACGTACCTTGGTTAGAGAGATTATCATATTGTTTGGAATATATATGTCCTTTAGTACTCCCTCCATTTACTTATACAAGGCCACTATAAAAAAATACATTTTAGATCTATACAAGGCCACAAATAGTAATCGAGACAAAAGTCACTACTCCCTCCTTTCTAGTTTATGGATCAATTTCAAAATCTCTCCAACCATGGTAGACGGTGAGTGGTCGAATTAATTTCATAGTTTGCACAAGTAATTAGTACGCTCGTTTTTCTCAAGAAGTTATGTTTACCGAGGCATTAATTAGAACGAATGCATGAATGACCACTAAATTTCCATGAACTTCTACATGCATTGGTGAGTTTCCTCTTGACACTGCTTGCATTGGGTGATCTGACGCACCTTGAAATCCAACATGTAATGGTACTACTACTAGTAGTAGAATTGAGACTTAACAAACGGAAAAACGAATGTTTTTTAGATGAGCCCTATAAACCCTAGTGGGTACGTACTCTGTAATAACAGATTTTTCCAAAACTAAGTCGCTCCCTTTCATGAATTTTGTAGTATACTCCTCCGTCGACGCTCCCTTTCATGAATTATGTACTTCCTGTCGCCGACATGTGGGACATATAGCAACCGAGTCGACGTGTACATACTGAAGAGTTAAAGTAACGAGAAGAAACATAACATAGTTCTGCTGGGGGCTCTGCATAACACACCCCTCAAATTAAACTAAGCACACCTGAAATTAAACTATGCAACTAATCTGGTAGACTCTGCATTAGAACCACCATGAGCAACGACACTTACACCTTACTCGCTTGGAGTCCTCATCCACGTCCTTGACTTCGTCCTTGTCCCTCTTCCTCTTGGCCGATACTTCTTTGCTTGAACCGCACACTTTCGCTCTTACTCTTCATCCAACCCTTGTAGATATTGAAACAAAGGTAGCCATCCATTGCAGGGTAGTGGATGTGGTCTATATCTAGTACATTCCGCTACCATGCATGATGATGAAATGTGTATTGAGGTTTCTCCAGTTTACCGTATGAAGGATGAACCATGGCTCCTACCAGGGTCAGCATTGAAGGCTGGATACTGGAGGGCAGCAGCCGATTCTTCTGGAGGTCGAAGGGGTTGCCTACAACGAGGCCTATCCGACCTAGGATATCCTTGTCGTTCCTAAAGTCTAAAGTAACAAATTTGACTAGGTTGCTCTTGAGGAAGTTCTTAAAATCAAGGCATTAAATGTCGGCATGGCATATGTGGTAGACCAAGCATAAGTCATGCACGCAAACCTGGATCACGACGGGCTTCTTCCTCTCTTCCTCCTTTAGATCCTTCTCTCGTCCCAGGACTGTGGTGTAATCAACATCTAGCCCAGCGACCCACTCATCATCTGAGTTTTTGAACATGCGTTTGAAGCGAGAAAGGCATCCTTTCACCGTCGCGGAAGAACGGGTGTAGATGACATCGAATTCATCGTCGATGATGGTTCTAACCTTGTACTCACCGCCGATCATGGAGATTTGGGATGCTGTGGATTTGGGAGGAGGGTTAGGATTAGTAGAACTGCCGTAATGTGAAAGGACAGGACAACTAGGAGCGAACCGCCGTAATATTAAAGGATGTGCGGGGACGAGTAGGAGCGAACTGCCAGCGTGCGAACGGCAGGGTAGTGGCTTTCCATTCTCCCATGACACGGGCTTCTGAGAGCCCTTGGATCTGAGATCGAACGGTTGCATGGCGTGATTCTAGACCTATGGGTGAATATCCTATCCTGGAGGGTTATTCTGCAAATTTTCAGCAACTTAGCATGCGACCATTCGATCTTAGATCCAAGGGCTGCCAACAGCCCGTATCATGGTCGCGCCTACCACGACCGTCGCGACGCTCGCACGGTCGCTCTCTTGGAGATTTAACTGTGACACGCCAAAATTTTAGCCTTGTTTTGTTAATAAAAACTTTGCCAGGAAATTAAAACTTTTATTTTCTGGGCTCCCTTTTGATTTTTTTTGAAGCATTTCCTTTTTTACCTTGTAGTTGTTTCCTTCATTGAGAACTTTTCTATTATGATATTGGACTTGTTTACCCTCTCAAGAAAATATTTTCTTTTATCAGAGGAATTACTTATATAATATTATTCCTGATCTTTATTTTCTTGAAAAATGGTTTCCCATGGTTTATGGTCCCATTTGAACTGCAACCCTTTTATAAATTCATTCAAAAATCCCACCATGATTTGGAGATGTCATATGGAGTATTTAAACCACTTTTGTGCAAAAATATCTTCTGCCCATTGAATATTTTGAGCTCTACACCTTATTTGAAAATCTGGTCCAGTGGGCAGATTTGCACTACAACCTATTTATTTATTTCTTTAAAGCTTCCACCAAAATTTTGGGATGTCAGTAGTAGCATAGTATTCAACTTTATGCAATAACCTAGTGATGTTCTTTGGAAAAATTGAGTGAATCATCCTCTTTTCCATTCTAGTCCAACTTGAGGTTTTGTACAACAACCACTTTTTAGTTGCTCCTTGATCCATGATTCCTTTTCCTACTTGTAGTCCTCCTTGCCAAACCCTTAAGTCCAGGAGAGTGGACCCATTGGATGATTATAAGTGCTTGCAACTATGCCATTTTCTTTCTGTCCAAAATTGAAGTTCTGCAAAACTTGCACTAGCAAGTTTGTGCTTTGGACAAACTAACCTCACCACCCTCTTGTCCATCCAAAGAGACACTGATCTGGAGAAATTGGCCACTCCAAGAAAAGCCTAGGTGCCCGTGGCATTTTGTCAAACACCAGGAGTGCATGGACTGATATGGCATGAGTTTTCGTTTGCATTATCAACTTGATTACCTGACCAAACCAACATGTCCCATGGTTTTGCCCTAACCTACAACTCCATCCTGCTAACTCTCTCATGGTTTGGAGCCCCCTTACATGCATTAGCATTTCATCGAGCATGTATCGTGCGTGCTCTGGGCGCGAGCAGAGCACGCGTTTTACATGTGCCGCGCCCGAGCCGACGCGTCGCGCCCCTGGTTTGCCACCGCTCTGTAGAGCCGCGCCACGCGCTCCCCTTCTTGCTGCATCACACCAAGCAGGCCCTGGTGCCCTGCAGCACCGCAATCAGAGCCCTTTGGCGGCACGCCAGCGTCCGCAGCGCGCCCCTGCCTCAGTCGGTGCCGCCCAAGCCGTCAGCGCATGCCAACTGCCCCCTTGAGCGGCTCAAGCTCATCCGCAGCCTCGTCCTCTAGCACACGTCGCCGTCACGTCGCCCTAGCTACAGAAAGACGGTCGCCGGCGACCTTATCCGCGGCCACCGTCGGAACCGACCCTGAGCGCCTATTTAAGGAGCCCCGAGCTCATCCCCGTATGCAGGCAGTCTCAAGCCATCTCCCTAGGACCCCCCTTGGCCAGCAATCGAACCTGGAAGGCCGTCTTCCCCGACTCCGGCCAGTTCAGCCACCGCCGCCTCCCGGCTCCATTCTTCACAACTAAAGCCTCCCCGGCCCTCCTAACACCGCCAACAGACTCCACTCCATCTTGCGGAGCCGCGAGACCCCCAGCTGCGATGGAGAGCCACCGAAGCCACAAATCCACTTCACACCCGAAGCCACCGGCCGCCGCGAAGCTCGTCGACGGTGATTCCCTCTGCCCCCGACGACACTGCAACCACCGGAAGGACCGCCCTTGATCCGCGGATCCATCCCCACCCTCAGCTCCCTGCAAGGACCCGCCGTTCGCCGGTGACGATTGCCGGAGTCCCGCCCCCGCTCGGACAGAGGAAGAGGAGGGAGGGCGACTGGTCAAACCTGACCAGTGGGCCAGGCAGGCCCACTGTCAGTGACCCAGCCCCGCCACCACGTGTATTAAGTGGAGGCGCATTATCAAAGTACGTTTTCGACCTGTACGTGAATATTCAAATCGTTTTCTTTTCTGTTTTATTTTAAAACCAGATTTTAACTAAACTTTGACTGCCTATAACTTTTTAAATATAACTCCAAATGGATTGATTCTTTTTCCTACACCTCTCAAATATTGTCTAGTTTATTTTAAAATTTATTTGAAAATTTTTCAGACAACTTTTTGTGCTGTTTCGAAATTTGTGTGTTGATTCAAATTTATTTAAAATAGGACCTTGGAGAGAGAGAAGCAAACTTTCAAAAGTTTTAGGATGCACACTGCCCCTCCACAACTTGAAGGCAAGCATTCTGAACCCCGGCATAATATTTTTGGTGTGTTCGTTGACACGTTTATAACACCACCTCATTTCGGGAACTTGTTATTTCATGTGATATGATCATTTGCATGGATGCATATTAGTGATTTCCATGCTGTTGAAAATGAACACACTTGTGATGGTAATCATCCTCATGTGCCTTGCATGCATGCCGGAAGGAATCCGGGAAAGCCTCTTCCTTGGGTAGGAGTGAGCTTGCCGCCGGTCTCCGTCGGGACGGTTATGTCCGGTATGGCATAGTAAGGTATAATGAGCGGTGATTCTGTTGGTTGAAATATATTTGTTATACATGTCATGCATGAAATTCAATAAACATCCTGAGTCGACCATAGATCGAGTCTTGTTCCAGTAACCCCCATACTTGTCTCGTACTACCACTTGTCCCTACCGTAGGTAGGGTACGGTTCAGTAAGTCTTCAACCCCTTTCTAGCACACACCGTACAGAGAGGCCATGGTGGAAGATATCGGTTGTAGCCGGTAGGCAGGCCACCTGGTCCGGGGGCATGGGTGTTTCCGGTTGGGACCGAGAGGGGAGGCCACCCCTTAGAGCGCACGATATAAATTTGATCCCATGCTACGCGAGGTTGTAGCCTCCCCACTTAGAGTTTTGCTTGACAGGTGTCGTGGGTGATTCCAGACACCGGTGAGTTAAGCTGGTGTGTGCAAGTTAGGTGTGTTTTCAACTAAAAGGCCATAGACGGAATTAGTCCCGATGGACTAATGGAATCCGTTGCTCGTGGGTAAAGAGTACACCCTCTGCAGAGATTAAATCTATTCGAATAGCCGTGTCCATGGTTAAGGACTACAGTCTGGGATGGGTCAAGTGTTGGTCTTAGTGTCGGTCTTCGGAGGAGAAATTGTTAAACCAGAACTTGGATTGTGACTTGTGACTTGTGATGATTATGATTATTATTATTATGGACTAACCCATTATATCATTGAGTATCCCTGGGATGGTTCTACCTCCTGGATATTCATTGTGATTATTTACTTTATAAGCCCTTTATGTGGTGTCGCTGAGACGCCCGATTGTGGCATTGCTTGTTATTTATTTACTTTATAAGCCCTTTATGTGGTCTCGCTGAGACGCCCGACTTTGGCATTGCTTGTTATTTATTTACTTTATAAGCCCTTTATGTGGTGTCGCTGAGACGCCCGACTGTGGCATTGCTTGTTATTTATTTACTTTATAAGCCCTTTATGTGGTGTCGCTGAGACGCCCGACTGTGGCATTGCTTGTTATTTGTTTACTTTATAATCCCTTTATGTGGTGTCACTGAGACGCCCGACTGTGGCATTGCTTGTTATTTATTTACTCCTTTATGTGGTGTCGCTGAGACGCCCGACTATGGCATTGCTTGTTATTATTTACTTTATAAGCCCTTTATGTGGTGTCGCTGAGACGCCCGACTGTGGCATTGCTTGTTATTTATTTACTTTATCAGCCCTTTATGTGGTGTCGCACAGACGCCTGACTGCGGCATTTTATTTCCACTCCATTATTGCTTATTCGTGTTGCATATAAATAACCTGCTTGCATGCACAAAAGATTTTTATTTATGACTGACGATGTGATCATAGAATATTTCAGTGCGTGATTATCATTTATATTATACCCGTGTTCATAATGTTCGCGAGTACATTCAAAGTACTCACTGGCTTGTCCCTGGCTATTGTCTTGGCCAGATTTCTTGCACGGAGAGGAGCGACGCGGTGACAGCCCCGGAACCTAAGCAGCGGTGATAGCAGCTTCGTGAAGATAGGAGTTAACCTGGTCAGCTGTTCCTGTTGGTAAATGGAGTCCCATAGAGACCGATGATTCACAAACCGCTTCCGCCCTCAACCACTAGAAACCATTTGTTGTACTCATAGGCCAGAATGGTCTTGTACTACATATTTTGTATTTTGCTTGGAATTTTCTGTATCAAGTTGGTGCCTCATCAGCTAACAGTAATCCTGGGGCTGATGAGCACAACTGCCATTTTCTGGAATTTAATACCCGAAAACCGGTCGTGACAAACTTGGTATCAGAGCCAGGCTGACCATTGGCTAATCCTATCTTAGCCAGGTCAATAACTTAGGCAAACCAACCCACCAGACCATAACCGAACCCCAGCAAAGCTTCTCGTGCAAGATAGCCACACAGTGACCCCGACACTTTTGGCAGTCGGTGCCCAACCTATCAACCTAGCTTATCGATCACGCACCAGTGACCAGCATCCAAGGTGTCTCATTCGCAAGCGTGCGAAGGAAGACTCCATCCCCTTTTACTATAAAAGGGGCACGCTAGCCCCAAACCAGCACAGCACAGCATCTACACCAAACCGAGCCACAATGCCTGGTCCCGTCGTGCACAACGAGACCACATCAACCAACCTTGGAGGCTTTGTGACCATACTCGCAAACCTCACCCGTCGTGCCTATGCGTTAGAAGAGCCACTAGAATATGTTGTGTACCAAGGACCCATGAGCGCTGAGAGCCGTCAATTTTGGGCCACTGTACACATCTACGGTAGGGGTCTAGCGCCCGAACGCTCCTACAGGTTCACTGGAAGGACAACTTCCTTTGAGCCACAAGCCGTCCAGCTAGCGGCGCGAGAGGCTATAGTTCAACTCCGGCACTTGTCGCCCAGAGTTAATTGTCGCTCGTTCCACTACTACCCCAGATGTGAAGGGTATGGCAGACCATCCCAAGTTGCCAACGGAGATCATGAGACGGATCCTGCATTGCTGCACCTAGTGCGCTATGTAGGTGCACTAGAGGAACTGTTCGATCAAATCACCATTGATCTGATCGCTGCTCGTGGGGAGCTGGTTCGTCGAGCCCCGGCGAGAGAAGAAAACGAGCCCGACGCCGACAACCCAGTCGTGCTATTCGGACACCCGATCGAGACCCTGAGGTCAGCCCCATCTATCAACCAAGGTGCTTTGATGACCCCAGAAGTACTTCGTCGTCTTTTGGGAGCACACTCCAACGGGATTGTGGCCAACAATCCCTGCGATGGTCATCATCGCTACCCCGAGCCTGCAGCCCCTCAACCCTCTCTAGCTAATTCAGACGGTGAGACCCGTGGAGAAGCCTCGACATCCACAAGGCACGCCCGCTTGGATGTAAACGAGGTAGACTAAGTCACCCAAGTAGTGTCGAGTCCCAGTGTATCCTCGCTTTGTAATCGTGTGACCTTGTAAATAAACGCCGCCTCTCGTTGTGCCACTGTAACCTTGCAGGGATATATCAACCTACAATTACATTTTTATTCCGGGCACAGTTACCAAAACCACCCCGACAAACCCCACAGTGATACGTCACTTTGGTGAGATGTGTATCTGTGGCTTTGACCCTGACCCTTGGAGCGGAACTGACAAAATTCTTTACCTTTCACCACGGTAAAGTGATCCAGCTCCGGTGCTATAAAAAGGCCACCGCGTGACCTTGCCAAGCACCCCTCACCTTGTGCACCACCCTCACAACCATTTCTTGCCATGCCGAACCCCAGTATTTATCTGAGAACCCTAGATGCAACCCCGGGCAGTTTTGTCAAAATATTGTGGGATTTTACCTGCAGTACCATAGGTTCTACCCAGCCACCCCAGTACGAGCTGTTCAAATCGGGAATCACCCCTTCCACCTCGAGATACTGGGCAGCAGTGCGCATCCCTCCTGTAAACCCAAACCAAGACCCAACGGAGGTCTCCTTCGTGGGGAAATCTATGCCAACCCCACATATGGCCATAGAAGCTGCTGCATACGAAGCGCTTGCTCGCCTTCGATTCGCGGTACCCTATGCCAGTGGACGAGGGTATTATTACTTTCCGAGCCGTGCAGCACCCGGAGGAGTAACATCTTTTCCCGGTGGAGAATTGAGAGAGACCCAGTCCTGGCCAACCTTGTCCAGTACGTCATCGCTCAAGAGCGTTTAACCCAGCACGTGATGGGTTATCTCCAGAGTCTCGCGGATTTAAATCCTCAGATCGCCATCAACAGATCACTGAGGCCCGACCAGGAGAGACACATTCATCGTCTGGTCAATCCACTTTCCCAAATAGAAGAGGAGTGTATCCCAGTGCCAGAGACATTTTCTCAGGACCCCGTCCAGTTACCGTTTTCAATTTAGATGTCACTGCTATATTTATATTCGCAACTTTTATTTATGTGTTGTAACTTATGCATGGTACCCCGAGTTTGTGCGGCAAGTAAATCATTTAGTTTCTATTAATGTGAGTAGCTCTGTTGCGGTTTGACTCTAATGTATTACTGTTTTCTCTCGCGAAAAATCCTGGAGTGAGATTTTTCTTCCCTGAATCACTGCATCATACATCTTCTCACGACATGGATTATTTTTATTTCCCGCAGCACCCCGGCAGCAGACTCACAACCATAATCATTCGAGCACATACACTACTTGCAAAACCTTGCAACGGTGTTACATCTTACTGAGCACCTCCCGACAACAGTCAGCGCCCGACACACCCCCACCTACTCCTCGTGATCACCACCACCGCGGAGAGCCAACACCCGAGCAGCAGCATCGCGACGATCATCGAGGATCATCACGCACAGGAGCACGGAGAACCCCAGCACCGCTGCCAGCCCTTCGCACAACAGGATCACGTACCAGTCCGGCACCACCGCCGCCATTAGAGCCTCGCCTCGAGCTTCGGCAAACGACAACAGAGGAAAAGGAAGGAGGAGGAGAAGCAAGGCCCGGTGTGAGAAGAAGAGAAGAACACCTCAGCCGTTTTATAGCTCGAGCTCGGTGTACGATGGGCGAGGTCCACCAGCGCTGCTCGTCGCCTGATCGCCGGTGTTCGGAGGCGAATCCTCGAGCAGTGCCGACAGCGCACTGGCCCGTGAGGTGAGTGCACGCTGCACCGGCAGCTAGCACGCCGCGCACTACCGCGGTACGGCCTTGATGCCCTACGCGCTAGGCGTCGCCAGTGAGAAAGCGCGGGAAAGCACGCGGGAGAGAGGAAGAAGAAAGATCCAGAGGAAGAAGAAGAGGCTGACAGTGGACCCGGGTCTACCTGTCAGCCAGAGAGAGCACTGTGCTCTCGGGTAAGACCAGCGTATTATTAAATTTAGAATTTATTCTAAATTTATATCCAGTGTAGAAACCCCTCGTTTTCTTCCCAAAACCGTAGATTTTTCCACGCAGCGCCAGTGCCCCACACTGTATTTTTGCACCACTTATTGCCCTATCACTGTAGCCTTTTTTGTTTCAATGCATATTTTTTTATTAAAACAGCTTTTAGCAAATCTCGAGGACGAGATTTTTCTTAAGGGGGGTAGTGTTGTGACACCCCAAAATTTTAGCCTTGTTTTGTTAATAAAAACTTTGCCAGGAAATTAAAACTTTTATTTTCTGGGCTCCCTTTTGATTTTTTTGAAACATTTCCTTTTTTACCTTGGAGTTGTTTCCTTCATTGAGAACTTTTCTATTATGATATTGGACTTGTTTACCCTCTCAAGAAAATATTTTCTTTTATCAGAGGAATTACTTATATAATATTATTCCTGATCTTTATTTTCTTGAAAAATGGTTTCCCATGGTTTATGGTCCCATCTGAACTGCAACCCTTTTATAAATTCATTCAAAAATCCCACCAAGATTTGGAGATGTCATATGGAGTATTTAAACCACTTTTGTGCAAAAATATCTTCTGCCCATTGAATATTTTGAGCTCTACACATTGAATATTTTGAGCTCTACACCTTATTTGAAAATCTAGTCCAGTGGGCAGATTTGCACTACAACCTATTTATTTATTTCTTTAAAGCTTCCACCAAAATTTTGGGATGTCAGTAGTAGCATAGTATTCAACTTTATGCAATAACCTAGTGATGTTCTTTGGAAAAATTGAGTGAATCATCCTCTTTTCCATTCTGGTCCAACTTGAGGTTTTGTACATCAACCACCTTTTTAGTTGCTCCTTGATCCATGATTCCTTTTCCTACTTGTAGTCCTCCTTGCCAAACCCTTAAGTCCAGGAGAGTGGACCCATTGGATGATTCTGAGTGCTTGCAACTATGCCATTTTCTTTCTGTCCAAAATTGAAGTTCTGCAGAACTTGCACTAGCAAGTTTGTGCTTTGGACAAACTAACCTCACCACCCTCTTGTCCATCCAAAGAGACACTGATCTGGAGAAATTGGCCACTCCAAGAAAAGCCTAGGTGCCCGTGGCATTTTGTCAAACACCTGGAGTGCATGCACTGATTTGGCATGAGTTTTCGTTTGCATTATGAACTTGATTACCTGACCAAACCAACATGTCCCATGGTTTTGCCCTAACCTACAACCCCACCCTGCTAACTCTCTCGTGGTTTGGAGCCCCCTTACATGCATTAGCGTTTCATCGAGCACGTACCGTGCGTGCTCTAGGCGCGAGCAGAGCACGCGTTTTGCACGTGCCGCGCCCGAGCCGACGCGTCGCGCCCCTGGTTTGCCACCGCTCTGCAGAGCCGCGCCACACGCTCCCCTTCTCGCTGCATCACGCCAAGCAGGCCCTGGTGCCCTGCAGCACCGCAATCAGAGCCCTTTCGCGGCATGCCGGCGTCCGCAGCGCACCCTGCCTCGGTCGGTGCCGCCCAAGCCGTCTGCGCACGCGAGCTGCCCCCTTGAGCGGCTCAAGCTCATCCGCAGCCTCGTCCTCTAGCACACGTCGCCGCCACGTCGCCCTAGCTACAGAAAGACGGTCGCCGGCGACCTTATCCGCGGTCACCGTCGGAACCGACCCCGAGCGCCTATTTAAGGAGCCCCGAGCTCATCCCCGCACGCAGGTAGTCTCAAGCCATCTCCCTAGGACCCCCTTGGCCAGCAATTGAACCGGGAAGGCCGTCTTCCCCGACTCCGGCCAGTTCGGCCACCGCCGCCTCCCGGCTCCGTTCTTCACAACTAAAGCCTCCCCGTCCCTCCTAACACCACCAACAGACTCCACTCCATCTTGCGGAGTCGCCCAGACCCCCAGCTGCGACGGAGAGCCACCGAAGCCACAAATCCACTTCACACCCGAAGCCACCGGCCGTCGCGAAGCTTGTCGACGGCGATTCCCTCCACCCCCGACGACACTACAACCACCGGAAGGACCGCCCTTGATCCGCGGATCCATCCCCGCCCTCAGCTCACTGCAAGGACCCGCCGTTCACCGGCGACGATCACCGGAGTCCCGCCCCCCGCTCGGACAGAGGAAGAGGAGGGAGGGCGACTGGTCAAACCTGACCAGTGGGCCAGGCAGGCCCACTGTCAGTGACCCAGCCCCGCCACCACGTGTATTAAGTGGAGGCGCATTCTCAAAGTACGTTTTCGACGTGTACGTGAATACTCAAATCGTTTTCTTTTCTGTTTTATTTTAAAACCAGATTTTGACCAAACTTTGACTGCCTATAACTTTTTAAATATAACTCCAAATGGATTGATTCTTTTTCCTACACCTCTCAAATATTGTCTAGTTTATTTTAATATTTATTTGAAAATTTTTCAGACAACTTTTTGTGCTGTTTTGAAATTTGTGTGTTGATTCAAATTTATTTAAAATAGGACCTTGGAGAGAGAGAAGCAAACTTTCAAAAGTTTTAGGATGGACACTGCCCCTCCACAACTTGAAGGCAAGCATTCTGAACCCCGGCATAATATTTTTGGTGTGTTCGTTGACACGTTTATAACACCACCTCATTTCGGGAACTTGTTATTTCATGTGATATGATCATTTGCATGGATGCATATTAGTGATTTCCATGCGGTTGGAAATGAACACACTTGTGATGGTAATCATCCTAATGTGCCTTGCAAGCATGCCGGAAGGAATCCGGGAAAGCCTCTGCCTTTGGTAGGCGTGAGCTTGTTGCCGGTCTCCGTCGGGACGGTTATGTCCGGTATGGCATAG
Source organism: Triticum aestivum (assembly GCF_018294505.1). Taxonomy (NCBI): domain Eukaryota; kingdom Viridiplantae; phylum Streptophyta; class Magnoliopsida; order Poales; family Poaceae; genus Triticum; species Triticum aestivum. The sequence continues at coordinate 519,218,349 of NC_057813.1, forward strand.
TAAGGTATAATGAGCGGTGATTCTATTGGTTGAAATATATTTGTTATACATGTCATGCAGGAAATTCAATAAACTTCCTGAGTCGACCATAGATCGAGTCTTGTTCCAGTAACCCCCATACTTGTCTTGTACTACCACTTGTCCCTACCGCAGGTAGGGTACGGTTCAGTAAGTCATCAACCCCTTTCTAGCACACACCGTACAGAGAGGCCATGGTGGAAGATATCGGTTGTAGCCGGTAGCCAGGCCACCTGGTCCGGGGGCATGGGTGTTTCCGGTTGGGACCAAGAGGGGAGGCCACCCCTTAGAGTGCACGATATAAATTTGATCCCATGCTACGCGAGGTTGTAGCCTCCCCACTTAGAGTTTTGCTTGATAGGTGTCGTGGGTGATTCCAGACACCGGTGAGTTAAGCTGGTGTGTGCAAGTTAGGTGTGTTTTCAACTAAAAGGCCATAGACGGAATTAGTCCCGATGGACTAATGGAATCCGTTGCTCGTGGGTAAAGAGTACACCCTCTGCAGAGATTAAATCTATTCGAATAGCCGTGTCCATGGTTAAGGACTACAGTCTGGGATGGGTCAAGTGTTGGTCTTAGTGTCGGTCTTCGGAGGAGAAATTGTTAAACCAGAACTTGGATTGTGACTTGTGACTTGTGATGATTATGATTATTATTATTATGGACTAACCCATTATATCATTGAGTATCCCTGGGATGGTTCTACCTCCTAGATATTCATTGTGATTATTTACTTTATAAGCCCTTTATGTGGTGTCGCTGAGATGCCCGACTGTGGCATTGCTTGTTATTTATTTACTTTATAAGCCCTTTATGTGGTCTCGCTGAGACGCCCGACTGTGGCATTGCTTGTTATTTATTTACTTTATAAGCCCTTTATGTGGTGTCGCTGAGACGCCCGACTGTGGCATTGCTTGTTATTTATTTACTTTATAAGCCCTTTATGTGGTGTCGCACAGACGCCCGACTGCGGCATTTTATTTCCACTCCATTATTGCTTATTCGTGTTGCATATAAATAACCTGCTTGCATGCACAAAAGATTTTTATTTATGACTGGTGATGTGATCATAGAATATTTCAGTGCATGATTATCATTTATATTATACTTGTGTTCATAATGTTTGCGAGTACATTCAAAGTACTCACTGGCTTGTCCCTGGCTATTGTCTTGGCCAGATTTCTTGCACGGAGAGGAGCGACGCGGTGACAGCCTTGGAACCTAAGCAGCGGTGATAGCAGCCTCGTGAAGATAGGAGTTAACCTGGTCAGCTGTTCCTGTTGGGAAATGGAGTCCCATAGACACCGATGATCCACAAACCGCTTCTGCCCTCAACCACTAGAAACCATTTGTTGTACTCACAGGCCAGAATGGTCTTGTACTACATATTTTGTATTTTGCTTGGAATTTTCTGTATCAAGTTGGTGCCTCATCAGCTAACAGTAATCCTGGGGCTGATGAGCACAACTGCCATTTTCTGGAATTTAATACCCGAAAACCGGTCGTGACATTAACATAGTGCGTTAGGCTATCTAATGTTGGCATGTCATCACTTAGTCACTCATACTACAATAAGGTTAGCTATAAGGTTGGCTATAAGTGTTTTTTTTACTTCTCTCTATATCTTTCTTCGTACTCCCTCTGTCCCATAATATAAGAACGTTTTTGACACTAGTGTAGTGCCAAAAACGTTCTTATATTATGGGACAGAGGGAGTAGTATTTATTGCATTTGCCAAGGAGTGACCTCTTCCAATGAAATGGTGCTTAGATGAGGTGCTAAGGGCATTAAATGGCTTAGCAATCAAGTCCCCAATGCATAGGTGCTTATTACTAGTAGTTTTTTGTTGCTAAGTTTGCTTCATTTAATTAGCTATAGACTCAAAATTGTTTTTTCACCTAGGTACACGCGCTTAGCACCGTTTCTTCCTTGGGTCACCAAACTAGTCTCTCTCTTCTTAATTAACTTGCCACATCAGACTTTATGCCTATGTGGCAAGCTTAGCACCTGTAGGAGCAAGTAAGTACAATAGTGCACTTTACATGGCATTTTTGCATATGTGGAGGAAAGAGAGGCAAAGAAAAAGTGGAGAAGTGGGCTCTCATGCAAGAGCCAGCCTCTACTACATGGTGGAGCATTGGGAGAGGCACCTGTATGGAGGTGGTCAGGAATCGGGAGACTCACGCTGGTCATAGCGCCGCAGTTAAAATGATAATGGCAAGTCAAATCACGGGGCCCCACCTGTCCAGCAGTAACTCGCTGTCAAATCACACAACCCTACATTTGCAACAACCTACTCCCTCATCTTCTCGCGTCTCTGTCAAACCGACTAGGCGGAACTGCCCGCCTACCGCGTAGGAAAAGCCCCACCCTCGACATTTAAATACAACTACATCCGCTTAAGAATCGAATGATATACTTTTTGTGACATAGTAACTCATATTTAGTTAGTCAAATGGATGACCTAGAACTAAGTGCATGCCCTATAAACCGAGACGCCTAAAATAAAAAACTGAGATGGAGAGGGTAGTTCAGCACGTATCTTTTTAGATCAATATAGTCGGGATTCACCAAGGAGCAAAACCAAGTGGTAGGCTGCTCCTGTCGTGTTGGCGTAGCAACCTAAGCAAGGTCAGTCCACACACGAAATGGTGACACACTTAACAGGACCCCTTTAGCCGACATGTGGCTCATCCACCGTCTTGTTCCACGTGCGATGCACCAAATTATAGTTCGAAGCAGCGGTTGGAATTGGAGGAACCCCGATCACAGTGCCGCAGTAGTAGAAAATGAGCGATGAGGGGTCAAATCACAAAGCCCCACCTTTCTTGCATTAAGCTGGACGGACAAAGCAACCATCATTTCACTCTAGGGCGCAAGAGCATAAAGAAAAGAGAAAACAATGATACGTGCGGCAGCTACCTAGGGCACCCTAGGGTAGGGGTCTCCACTACAGATCCTTTTTTTGAAAGCGCCTCCACTACAAATGGGCTTCTCCCTCGTCCTCTTGAAGAAAACCGATGATGTGTGCGGCGGTAGGGTTTGCAGGAGTACTATGGCGTGCGGGGCCACGTCATAGTAAATGGGTTCGAGTTGACGCCTTAAATATGTGTGGGCCGCTTGGTTTTATGGGAACAAGGCAGCATTTTGGGTTTGGGGACCAGTGGAGATATAGTACGTACAAAAAATTGTGGACGTAGGTTCGACCGAAAGGCAATGATGCATGGGCCCTGCATTTTGATATACCCGGGGCCGCGTGAAATTTGCTACTCTACTCAAAACTAGTAAGGTACACATGCATTGAATGCATGAGATTTCGAAACCAAATTATGAATAAATACACACTATAGCATGTAAAGCTTTGAGTCATATATGCATGATGTAGATGTTCGTTTAGTTCTTATAGTTCATCTCATTCAAAATCAATTAGTTTTATAAAAATGTTAAGATTCATGGGGTTGTGCATTGTAAATCATAAAGTAAAAATAAAAAATGGCAATTCATTTAGAAAAAAAATCAATTATGATACAAAAGATTCTAGAACAAAGGAGAAGTGCTTGTGTTTTGAGGTTTGTGCATTATGCTTAAGTTCAACCATGGAGTCTTCTAAATTGTACATGTGGCAGATCTGGTGGAATGTTGATGATATCCAACGGCCAGTAGTGCTCGGATTTGCCATCTCTGCACTGTCAGATTAGCTTCATCCAGCGACCATCTTTCAAAGTTATTGGCACACTATATAGTTCTTGTGCCATAGTTGCATGTCTTGGAAAAAAGCTACTAGTGGGTTGTACTATCTATTTAGGAATAGAAGATGTATACATGGAAGTTGTAGGGAAAGAGATGACATGGAGTATCTCAATTCCTATGAGTAGGGATTGGAAAAGAGATGTCATTTGGTTCACATCATAGGAACTTTTCTATTGAATCTAGAGATGACATGTATCTCAATTCCTATGAGGAGGGATTAGAAAAGAGATGTAATTTGGTTCATATCATAGGAACTTTTCTATTGAATATACGCTAATGTTTATTTTCCTTTGAAATTAAGGGAGTATAGGAATCCATTCATATGAACCAAGTGGCTCTAAAGCTATAGAAATGATATCATGTTTATTTCCTTTGAAATGTGGAGTATATGAATCTATTCCTATGAACCAATTGGCTCTAAAGGAAAAAATCCTATAAAAATCATGTCATATAGAACTCCTATGATATTCCTCGATACCAAAGGATGGTTGAAATTGCTGCGGGTGATACGATGGTCTTTCTTTGTAGACTCCTCCCCAATCTTTATAGTTACCTCTTGAAGATGAATGAAATGATATATACAGGGTATTATACATGTGCAATTTGGTACATGAAAACTCGGTAAAAGTTTGCGAGGTTCAAATTTTCAATAAAGCTATATGCACTGCATTTCGGAACGGAGGGAGCATACGGTTGTTGCTAACACTCACGTGGAAGATTTGTGTGTAGGAGGAGTGGCTGTTCTGTTAAATGACATGGTAAAGCTGACACTGTCGGATGCCGATCTAACGGTTCTTACGGCGTTCGTCAGGAAAAGGCTTGTGGCAAATGTTTGTCGGATAATGATTTACGCACACATGCATTGCATTGATACGTGTCCCCCTCTCTCTCATGCACACGCACCCTCACGAGTCACGACTCTCCCGAGTCCTCTCGTAGACTCGCACATCACACCCACCGTCTACCTACAAGTAGACATCACGCACATATGTGCTCTTCACACCCTACCCTCAGAACTTCTAAAAAACGGAAGACGTCGCGCACATTTTATTTTAGCTCACACGTCACACACTTATACTATTACTCTTGCAGCGAACGTTCTTTGGGCATAGTATATTGTACTCTCACAAAGAGAAGCGGCGCACGCACGCACTAGTTCTCTCACACCCACTCGCGGGTACACGTAGGAGCGCATTTTTTTGAAACTGGTACAACAAAATCACTCTGCTATATATATATATAAGCAGGAGCCTTAGCGCTTGCTTTACTAGGGTTCCTCTCGTTCACTCTCTCATGCTCTCTAGATCTAAGCAAGACATAGGTGGGCACACTCTCCAGCTCACGGCTGGTCACAAATCCGGCCAGACAACCTCGACCGGGGCAGGGGTGTAGGTGCGTCGTTCACGCTGTCGTCGGTGGCGAGGGAGGAGACCAACAGCTGCCCGCGTGTCCCGGTTGGCGGCCGTGCCGTTCTCTCCGAGAGAGTGCCTGCTCGGGAGGGCCTCCGACCCCTTCTTCCTCCCTGCGGTATTGTGGCCAAGATGCAGCCTCCCGACGCTATCTTTGCCACATGCCGATGACTTTCAGGTATATATTCCTTCGAAACCTGCCTTGCTGTACTGCCCCAGCTCCCTTCATGTGGATCTTTTTCTACTTCCGTCCGCTGTTCCAAAGCCACCTAGACTTTTACTATTATTAGAGGTAAAGCTAGTTCATACAGTCGACTCTAAGAGTTGGTTCAAACAGGGAAGAAAGTGGGAAAGTTGTAGCATGAATCTAGGACTTGGTTCTAAGAGGAAACGGGGGAAAGTAGTAGATATATACTGGCTACCCAACCGGTCTCTTGGTTGAAAATACGAAGAAAGCATGGTGGATGGCGAAGGGTGGGGGAAGTGGACCTATCTCTTGGTTGAAAAAGGAAAGAAAGTGACGGGTGTTGGGTGACAATGCAAATGAGAATGAGCAGGTCTAGATTTCCTGTGCTCACATAGGGAAATGTCTCCAAGGAGATAAAAAATGGGACAAATGCAGACATGCTGCCTGAGTGTTTGCCACTCTCGGCAGCCACATCTACCTCACCACTTTATGCCCCTGCTATCCCTACGCCCATATCGCTACTGTTAATGTAAAATCACATGAAGCATTAAGCAATGCCACCTAATGTCACTATAAGTAATGGTCTAGTGCCGTCGATAAATTGAAGCAATGCCACCACCATTTTATGAAGTGCTTCCGTCTTGCTTTATTTCCCATGAATTGTGTTTTTGCAGTTACACTTAAATCTCACACCGCTAACGTTGCTTCATCCCAGTGGAAGTGCACAAATTTGATTGCACATTTACTGACCATGTGCTACTCTCATGACAGTAATACTAATGCTATTGTTCTGCATGTTAATCTAGTGGCAGTGTTGATGTGATGTGATGCTACTTACTTAAGGACTCTTCATGCTATCAATCTAGTGCCAATTATAACACAATAGATGCTGCTGTTAATCATACATCACTCCAAATATCTGTCACTGTTTAAATAACCATATTTCGTATTTGCGCAAACAGGGATGTCTGTCTCCATATCGTTTGGGGATGTCTGTCTCCGTATCGTTTCTATCTGCGCAATCAAAAGCACACACCTTAGTTTTAGTAGAACTGTGCAAAATGAGATGGCTATCCCTCGTTGCCGTCGTCTAACCTCCAGTCTTCAAGGTATTCCTACATTGGTAGTAACTAAGGTAGAATGACCAACACAATCTAAAAGAAGCTGATTCATACGTTTACTTCCTGATTGCAGTGCAGGGACGAGCGAAAACAACTGCATCCTAGTCCGAAATGCACTTTCTACCAGTTCATCCATGGACCGAGGACTAGCTGGCACGGCTGCACGACAGTTTTTTGGATAGGTGCGCGGACAAGAGGCATTGCGGTCTGCTTATTTCTGCAAATAGCGGTGCTTAAATTTAGTGGAATGCACAAGAATTTCACCTGGTCATTACACTACATGGTTCAGTTCAGCATTCCAGCTGAGACCACAATTAAAATTGGTTATTCTAGAATGAGAGAACCTAACCCTAGATGGTGGCTAGAAGAAAAAACCAGAGTGAACTCCAGGAAATTTAAGCCTGCCGGGCCTTTGGTCAGAGAAGCCTTGCTTGTTTTTTTCCTAATTTGTAAAACTTCTCACAACTTTGTCTTTTGCTGTGAACTAGTATATGTTTGTTATGTTCTATGAATCATTGAGATGTATAAAATTGCTTAACTTATGCTTTTCAAGTTTTTATGAAGACGAGTTTAATGTGAGTGTTCCACATGAGCGCTGGACTAGCGTGTGAACGTTTGGAATTTACATTGTGGCCTTAGTTGACTGCATGAACCACTGTAACAAGATACATAGTTGCTTATATGTCAGACAACAGATTGTTGATTGTTAGCTGGTCGATAGCCTAGTGTTAAAGCGATCTGAGCCAATGTGCCGTGTTTTGCACAACTGCTTACAAGTGGGGTAGCACCAACAACGTTTACAAGTACTTATGTATACGTTGGCTAACAGTTCTCGAACGAGTGCTCTATTTCATCAAAACACACACTGCTCGTATGATAAACCGTGATAGCTTATGTCTTACCATGCCATATTCATGAACAAACTAGTGAGGACGCATCTGTTTAGGCAACAATTACGATGGTTCTCACATGATTCACGGGCATACAAAAGTAGCAGCAGTTCCCATAGACGGATTCAAACAGAGTACTAGCTCCAGAGGGGTTGATAACAGGCAAGGTTCGGATAATTAGACACAATCCAAACTACTATTAAACACTAGCTGGGGAAACTATTTCATGCCTTGATCTAATTTGGGCTGGACACAAGATGGACCTTGCCATGAACATCATCGAGGACGTCCCGCAGCATCTCAATCCTGTGAACCTTCATGAAGACAACCTTGTGGCCTTGCCACTGATAAACTTGTTTGTGGAGGCATGCCACGTCATCTTCCTATGTAAGCTCGACAAGAACAGTATGCCTCACAAACGAAGGAGTAGCTTTGAACTTCTTGTGGCTCAGTACACCCTGGACAACACGCCTGACAACAGTGAGGATGGAATACAACTCTTCATTGGTATAACCGCAAATGGCTTCCAGGATCCAATAGCCTAAGAACTCTGTTTTCCCAGTGCGTATATTCAGGTCATCCGCCTCATAGCGAGTAACATGTACAACCACACAATCCTTGTCTGCATCAGGGCTCTAATTGAAACAGATACAAATTCTGAATTACTTTTCAGTATAAGAAACACTAGTTATTTAAACCACTATGTATAGCATGGCATCGAAGCTAATAAAATTTTGCATTATTAATCACCACATACTTAGATGAAAAACCACAATCGAGATCAGCAAAGAAGAAAATCACCTTGGGCAACTTAGCGGGGGGGGGGGGGGCACATCCTCGAAGGGGGAAAATTGCTCCTACAGTGCCACGGGGGCTGTAACCTCAAACAGGGCATTGACCATCTCAGTAGTGGCCATGAGCGTATCTGGGGTCTGCTCGGTGGTTGCCTCCATCTTCTTGGAGCTCTCTGTCTCGTGGGGATCAGCCTCCCGCGTCTGCTCCAATATCGGTGGATCTTTGCCTGGTTCTCCTTGGTTCATCATGAAACTGACGAATACTAGGGGACCACTGAAAGGAAAACGCAATCGCAATGACAATGAAACAAAAAAGAGAGTGAGGATTGATTACTGCTTTGCAAAAGTTCTTTTTTTCCTCTGAATGAAAATATACCAACATCATGGATCCGCTTACCTTCCCTTAGTTGGGAGAGAAGAACAGTGGCAGATGCGAGTGTTGCCTTTCTTGAAGACGGTGAGGGAGAAGGGGATTCAGCGAAGAGTGAAATGATGGTTGCTTCGTCTGTCAAACTTAAACTGCGGGGAGGTGGGTTTTGTGATACGATGACTCGTTATTGCCGCGCTACGACCGGGGTGACTCTCCGTCTGCATACTGCCTTCTAATTTGGTGGATGGCATTTGGGCCCACGCACTACATGGCCCGCATGTCGGTGAACAAAAGTATAATGACATTCAGTAGAGGGAGACGTTTCAATGACCTAGGAGGAGCCAGAAGCGGTAGAGTGTCTCCACTGTACTAGTAGTAATTGGTTTTATGGGTAGCTATAGAGTGTCTCCACTGTACTAGTAGTAATTGTTTCTCTAGGCCCAAGACAAAAACAGCCCATCCACACTAGTAAATAGTAAAATCAATTCAAAAGCCCATATATTTACTGAATGAGAGGCGCTACCCACACCCAGCACACCGCCCTCCCAAAAAACCTGGGTGCTCTTCTTCCTCCTTGCTCCCACCCACCTCACATCAGCTCGCTCCACTCGTACCCCCAAATTCCTCACCTCACTCCTACAGAAAACCCCAGCTCCCCTTCTTCCTCCTACTAGAGAAAAAACCCAGCTCCGCTTCTTCTTCACTCGCACTACAACTAGGCTCCTCATTCGTTACTCTGCTCAAATCTGTGAGCGCGACGCGACGCCCTTGAGGAAAATGGAGTCGGCTGACCCCAGTGCCAAGAAGATGAGGCTCCCGCCAGCGGCGACGCCTGTTGTAGATCCTGCACCTGGCAGCACAGGGAGAAGCGGCGACCCCGCCCCCACCGGATCCCAGGAACCCGTAGAATCTCGGGTGGACCGCATCAGCGATCTCTCGGACGCCATCCTTTGGGAGATCATCTCGCTTCTCCCCACCAAGGATTGCTGCCGCACCCAAGTCCTCTCAATTCGGTGGCGCCCTCTATGGTGCGCCATGCCCCTTAATCTCGACTATCGTCAGCTATCTCTCTTCAATGATTTTGAAATCCCCAGAGCCATCATCTCCTCCCACCAGGGCTCCGTTCAAAGCCTGTGCATCCCGTCATGCTACCTGAGCAAGCATACCATGCCCTGCACGGTGGACGCCTGGCTGAAATGCCCTGAATTCACAGAACTACAGCTGCTTGAGTTGTACTATTCCCTTGGAAATCACATACCACATACCAAACGCCATGAACTTGTGCCCTCAGCACCGATGTCCATCTCGCGGTTTTCCTCCTCTCTCCACACCGCCACCTTTGCACTGTGCTACCTACCAGACAGTCTGATACTAAACCTTCGACTCCCATTTCTCAAGAAACTTTCACTTGTGCGGGTTCGTACGTCGTAGGCCTCATTGCACAATATCATCCACTCCAGTTGCCCTGCCCTGGAGTGCTTGGTGCTTGTTTTCACAGTTAGAATTGATTGTCTCCAAATAAAGTTGCCTAACCTTGTAAGAATTGGAATTTCTTTTGACGGAAGGCAGCTCATCATCCAAGATGCCACTTCACTTCAAAGGTTGATCCTTGATTCTAGTTATTCACCATTGCAAATAACCGTCCTCTCTGCGCCTAAACTGGAGACCTTGGGTGTAATACATGATCTCTATGCTCATTTCAATATGGTGTTTGGCTCCACGGTTCTTCAGGTACTTTATATTATCATCTACACTTGTAACCATAGGCTGCATTTTAAATTTCTGCGCATAAGTTATATATATCATCTTGGAGTACACATTTTGTACTAATATTATGTTCTATGCTCAATGAAGAGTTTCTCCATGGATGGCCTATCAATGGTGCTGGATTCTGTCAAGATCTTATATATATCCAAATGAATAGTTTTGATCTGAACAAGATTACTGGCTTGCTGCAATGCTTTCCATGTCTGGAGAAGTTGTATATAAAGGTGATAATTTCACGCACATTGGAAGCCCGCAGCTGTTGCTCTTTAGACACTCTTTTTTAGACCTTAATTTCACGTATATAAAGGTACTAGAATTAACTGTTCAGCTGTTGCTCTTTCGACACTCTTTTTTAGACCTTAACTGTTTTTAATCTTCATGTCTATTTAGGCAACAGGTTGGGGTAAGAAAGTTATAACCAATCGGTGGATTCGTAAGCATCGGGATTTTCTCACTTCTCATGAGATTCGATTGAAGACAATAACGCTAGAACGATATGTAGCCAACCGTGCAAACACTAGATTTGTCACATTCTTCCTGCTAAATGAGAGCTTACTATTGTCCATTAGGCTTAAGTTTATCAGCAGCATGGTTTTGACGGATGGGTATGTCGAAGAGCAGAAAAGGAGTTTCAGGTGGGCAAAAGAGCTTCTGAACGTGCCGGGCTTCTATTTACAACATATTGTGGTCATAACCCAGTAAATTTGATGACCCAGGATGTTCATTCTATGGACCTGACCAATCCATTTGACTGTGACTGCCGAAAACAGTGCTGGAGTTAGATGTTGTTACCCTTTTCAACCTGGGTTTTTTTGTAAACCTGATGAACAATTAACCCTCGTGCTTTTGTACAGTTTGTAAGCTGGAGTTAGATGTTCCTGTCCTTTTAAACTCGGCTATGACTGTCATATTTTCTTTGAAACAAGGCAAATGGCTTGCCATTCGTTTAATTTAGAGTGAAATATTGTAACAAATCCCAACCAAGGGAAATACCATCACTCTCGCCGGCTGCTTACAGAAGCCAAGTGATTAGCCCCCACCAGCACCCACAAACTTATTTCAAACTAGCACATCAAATGGGCTGTAAATTTTCATAGGAAAGGCTGCATGATTGTGACAGATTTGGATTCTGACATTTGGGACCTGCTAGGTAATAGCCTATCCAAGATGGTGTCGACTTACTAGCAAGTCAACAAACGATTCTGCCTACCAGCCGTTGGATTGACATCCAACATCTGTTGTGTATCTTCTATCTCTTGTCTTCTTCTTCCTCCAGCCGCCCGAACCAAACCACCCCGTTGGCTCCGCCTGCTCTCGCCTCCCATGGCTGGCTGCACCTCTGCCGCCCTACCGTACGTACCCTCCAACGTTGGCCAGTCCCTCCCTCTATTCCCCCACACGTCCTGTTATTCTCCGGCGACGTCAGCCCCAACACGCACCCGCACCCGAACCAATCAACCCTCGTACTCCCCTCCGCCTGCGACTGGACCGGTGCATCTTCCATGGCTCCTGTTTGTTCCGTCCGAGGCCTCGCCGCCGTCCTCCGCCTTGCGGCCTTGGTTCGCTTGCCATGCGCGGTGCGCCACCCTCTTACGTTGTCAACGTCGTCAACAACCGAGAGGAACAAGGAGATGACTATACGTGGAGAGGATGGTAGTAGGGACCCACCAGCGTCATGGCAGTACGCAAGCAAGTGCCTCTATATTACAAGCCCAAAATATGGTTTCTCCTAATGGTTGGACATTTGGGGCTCACGCCGTTGTCAACGTAGTCAATAAACGAGAGAATTACACTACGAGCGGCTGACACCAGGGACCCAGCAGGTCACCCAGTTTTTTTGAGGAACAAGCAGTTGTTATTTATACTAGTTTTAGCGACGAATCAGGGTAACAATGGGGCTGTGCGGGGGCTGTGGCCCGTCTAGCCAGGGTTTATTTATGTTTACCACATCATGAGCCCAGTTGTGTTTTTTTCTTGCTGAAAATGGCTAGCCCAGTTCTATTTTTTTTAAAGAAATACCCAAACAAGGCCTACTTGCTTTATCCTGCTGGGCTGCAAATCTTTCAAGACGAGGAGAGTTTCATTCGGTTTGCCAAGAAATGTGTTGTACATTTTTTAAACACATCAAACTAGGAATTAGTTTTAATTTTTTTTCATTACAAGATTTTAAATTCCATTGATTTTTATGCGTGGACAATTATTTGGATTTTATATTTATATAAATTAATTTTCAAAATAGTTTGAATTGAATCGATATTTCTGGATTAAAAACAGTTGACCGCACCAAAATATGAAAAATTTCGTATACTTTTTAACCGTGGCCACAATATGGGGTGTAATGCTAACAAAAAGAAGATGGGCTCCAAAAAATTTCTTAAGAATTAGCAAATGGGCTGTACATTATTAGAAATAATGGCAGATGGGTTGTATGCTGTTTTCCACAGATTTGAGGCTGACTTGTGCGCCTACTACAGGTTGACGCGTATGCTTTCATAAAAAAAGGTTGACGCACATACAACGCCCTGTCAACTTAGTCAACACACGAGAGTAGTGACTGTTGGATGTCCATCCAACGGTTGTCGTGCTTCTTCAATCTTTGCTCTTCATGCTCCAGCCGCTCAAACAAGCGCCGGCGGGACAGCCTGCTCCCTCCTCCCATGGCCGGCTATGCTGCCGCGCAGGCCTCATGGCCCCACCGTACTCACATTGCTGGCCTAGCCATCCCTCTACTCACCCACACCTGCTATTATTCTTCGGGGACGGCAGACGACCCAGTAAACCCTCGTACTCCTCCGCGTGGTAAACAATTGCCGAGTATTCCCTGGCTTCGTGTCGTTCCCTTCCTAGGCCTCGCCGTCGTCCACCGCCCTGGTGCTCTTGGCGCGGCCTGGTCAACATGGTCAATGAACGACATCCATCGGAAGTGGACTGTACGTGGAGAGGCTGACAGCTGGGTCCACGGCCGCACGCAAGGAAATGCCTCCTTATTACGCGCAAAATAATGATTCGTCCACCTGACAGCTAGGACCCACAGGAAGGGCCTTTGTATTTCACGAAAAAAATGCTCCCACAGCTCAGGTCGGACCGACTAGCTATATCTTCGCACGCAAGGAAGTGCCTCCTTATTACGCCCAAAAAATGAATACCCCCTACTAGCTGGGATCCACCATATTGTTGGGCTGACTTGTGGGCCTACTAAGTTGACGGGGACGGAGGGCTTTGTCAACTTAGTCAATACTCCAGTGACCGTATGATGTCCATCCAACGGCCATAGTGCTTCTTCAACCTCTGGTCTTCTTGCTCCAGCCGCCCAAAGCAGCGCCGGTCGTGCCGCCTGCTCCTGCCTCCCGTGGCCGGCTGTGCTGCCGCGGAGGTCTAACCGCCCCCGTACTACTCCCACCACTGGCCAGGCCATCCCTCCACTCACCCACACCCCCTGTTATTCTACGTCGACGACAGCCTCACACCACAACCGAACCAGTGAATCCTCGTACTCCTCTCCGCGTGGGCATCCACTGCCGCGTCTTCCTCGGCTCTGCATTGTCCCCTTCCAGGCCTCGTCGTCGTCCACCGCCGTGGTGCTCTCGGCGCGGCGTGGTTAATGTGGTCAACGACCGACTTCCATCGGAAGAGTACTGTACATAGAGAGGCTGACAGCTGGGTCCACGGCAGCCGCAAGGAAGCCCCTCCTTATTACGCGGAAAATAATTATTCCTCCACCTGACAGTAGGGACCCACCAGATGGGCCACAAGTATTTCGTGAAAAAACGTTTCCCCCCTGACTGCTGGGACCCACCGGACGGGCCACCGTATTTCACGAAAAAACGTTCCCCCGCTGTCAGCTCGGACCCACCGGAAGTGCCTCCTTATTACGCACAAAAAGTGAATACCCCCCTGCTAGCTGGGCCCCACCTTGGTGGGAGGCTGACTTGTGGGCCTACTAAGTTGACGGGGACAGAGGGCTTTGTCAACTTAGTCAATATGAACGATTCTAGCTCTAGTGACGGTACGATGTCCATCCAACGGCCGTAGTGCTTCTTCAACCTCTGGTCTTCTTGCTCCAGCCGCCCAAAGCACCGCCAGTCGTGACGCATGCTCCTGCCCCCCGTGGCCTTCTGTGCTGCCGCGGAGGCCTCACCACCCCCTACTATTCCCACCGCTGGCTAGGACCTACGGTGACGGCAGCCTCACACCGTAGCCGAACTAGTGAACCCTCGTACTCCTCTCCGCGTGGGCTTCCACTGCCGCGTCTTCCCCGTCTCCGGCTCGATCGATCGGGGTCCTGTTCATCCAGAGGCAACACCACGGGGTCCTGTTCATCCACCCCCACCACTCAGTGTTTATCCAAACCCCCCCGCAACACTCACTGTTTATCTAGAGGCAGCATTGATCGGCTTCAGTTAGCAGCAGTAGTGAAGGAATCGCTCGATCGGGTTCAGTTAACAGCCATTGATCGATCGCTCGGGTTCAGTAACGCGTAGCCTGCGGTGCAATCGCTCGGGTTCAGTTAGAGCCCAATGCCTCTCTCGGGTTCTGTTAGAGCGCAACGTCTTGCACACACACGCGTACGTGTACGACAGAAACACGCATCGCTCAGCCCCGACCACCCACCATAACCGGGAACACCCTGATATTTTCCTCGCCCTCGCTTCTACCATGGTTTTTTCCGTCATGGACGGACCAAAGAATGTCAGGCAGCTGCGTCTCCGGCCCTCCCAGGACAAAAAGCTCATTTTCTATCATGATTTTTTGTCATAGAAGTAGGAGCCCACCACATCTATGATGATACCGGGTTTTGTCACAATTATCATCATAGAAGTGTCATAAGTATGACATATTTTTTTTTTGTTCGGCCCAAAATGTCTCGGATGTGTCTTTTTTTGTAGTGATTATAGTTGGATCTTAGATGTTTCTCCCCCTCTACTCTCTTGTAATGGATTAGTTTTTCCCTTTGAAGTTATCTTATCGGATTGAGTCTTTAAGGATTTGAGAACACTTGATGTATGTCTTGCATGTGCTTATCTGTTGTGACAATGGGATATTCACGTGATCTACTTGATGTACATTTTGGTGATCAACTTGCGGGTTCAGTGACCTTGTGAATTTATGCATAGGGGTTGGCACACGTTTTCGCCTTGACTCTCTGGTATAAAATTTGGGGCACTCTTTAAAGTTCTTTGTGTTGGTTGAATAGATGAATCTAAGATTGTGTGATGCATATCATATAATCATGCCCACGGATACTTGAGGTGACATTGGAGTATCTAGGTGACATTAGGGTATTTGTGTCTTAAGGTGTTATTCTAGTACGAACTCTATGATAGATTGAACGGAAAGAATAGCTTCGTGTTATTTTACTACGGACTCTTGAATAGATCGATCAGAAAGGATAACTTTGAGGTGGTTTCGTACTCTACAATAATCTCTTTGTTTGTTCTCTGCTATTAGTGACTTTGGAGTGACTCTTTGTTGCATGTTGAGGGATAGTTATACGATCCAGTTATATTATTATTGTTGAGAGAACTTGCACTAGTGAAAGTATGAACCTTAGGCCTTGTTTCCTAGCATTGCAATACCATTGGTGCTCACTTTTATCATTAGTTACCTTGCTGTTTTTATATTTTCAGATTACAAAAACCTATATCTACCATCCATATTGCACTTGTATCACCATCTCTTCGCCGAACTAGTGCACCTATACAATTTACCATTGTATTGGGTGTGTTGGGGACACAAGAGACTCTTTGTTATTTGGTTGCAGGGTTGCTTGAGAGAGACCATCTTCATCCTACGCCTCCCATGGATTTATAAACCTTAGGTCATCCACTTGAGGGAAATTTGCTACTGTCCTACAAACCTCTGCACTTGGAGGCCCAACAACGTCTACAAGAAGAAGGTTGTGTAGTAGACATCATTGAACCCCTCTGTGATGGTGTCTAGATTGGATCTTGTGGTTCTGGAACTTGCGGCAGATGGAATTGATTTTCGTCCACTCCCCTAGGGTTTCTGGAATATTGGGGTATTTATAGAGCAAAGAGGCGGTGCGGGAGGCCACCGATGTGGGCACAACCCACCTGGGCGCGCCTGGGCCCCCGGGCACACCCTGGTGGGTTGTGCACCCCTCGGAGCACACCTCTGATACTTCTTTGTCCCAACAGGTGTCTTCTGGTTCAGAAAAAATCTCCAAAAAGTTTTGCTGCGTTTGGACTTCGTTTGGTATTGATTTTCTGCGAAGTAAAAAACAAGCAAAAAACAACAACAACTGGCACTATGTCAATACGTTAGTCCCAAAAAATGATATAATATTGCTATAAATGATTGTAAAACATCCAAGAATGATAATGGAACAATCAAAAAATATAGATACGTTGGAGACGTATCAGCATCCCCAAGCTTAATTCCTACTCGTCCTCGAGTAGGTAAATGATAAAAACAGAATTTTTGATATGGAATGCTGCCCAACATGTTCATCACATATTATTTCTTTTTAGCATGAATATCTGGACTTTTATATGGTTTGAAGCAATAGTCTAGTTTTGACATGAGGTCTTTAATACTCAAGCATATCAACAAGCAACCATGTCTTGCAAAATATCAGCACTAAAGTAATTTATCCCTAGCCCATTATGCTCAACCATTGATTCATTCATGAAACACACTCGCATATTAGCTACACCCAATGCTCAAGTACGATCATAGTGCCCCTTAGTTGGTGCTTTATAAGAGAAGATGCAGACTCAAGTAAAAATAAAAATTGCATAAAGTAAAAGAAAGGCCCTTCGCAGGGGGAAGTAGGGATTTGTAGAGGTGTCAGAGCTCAAAGCGAAAAAGGTAGAGATAAAACATTTTGGTGGCATGCTTTTCATGTCAATGAAAACAATCGAGTAATTCCCAATACTTTCCATGAGAGATATATCATAGGAAGTTCCCAAACATAAAATAAAGTTTATTCCTTTTTCCACCATACTTTCACTTTCCGTGGCTAACCGTATCGATGGGTGCCTTCCATACCAACACTTTCCAAGGAATTTATTATTTGACAACATAAAATAAATTCATTTTTCATTTCGGGACTAGGAATCCCTAATACCTTGGTCGTACTCTCGTGCAATGACAAGTGAATAAACACTCATCTTGAGAATAACCCATCAAGCAAGGAAATATATTAGCCACCTGTCGGTGTCAAAACCGGCGGATCTCAGGTAGGGGGTCCCGAACTGTGCGTCTAGGCGGATGGTAACAGGAGACAAGGGACACGATGTTTTTACCCAGGTTTGGGCCCTCTCGATGGAGGTAAAACCCTACTCCTGCTTGATTGATATTGATGATCTGGGTAGAACAAGAGTAGATCTACCACGAGATCAGAGAGGCTAAACCCTAGAAGCTAGCCTATGGTATGATTGTTGTTCGTCCTACAGACTAAAACCCTCCGATTTATATAGGCACCGAAGAGGGTTAGGGTTACACAGAGTCGGTTACAATAGTAGGAGATCTACATATCCGTATCGCCAAGCTTGCCTTCCACGCCAAGGAAAGTCCCATCCGTACATGGGACGAAGTCTTCAATCTTGTATCTTCATAGTCCAGGAGTCCGGCCAAAGAATATAGTTCGGCTATCCGGACACCCCCTAGTCCGGGACTCCCTCAATAGCCCCTGAACCAGGCTTCAATGACGATGAGTCCGGACCGCATATTGTCTTCGGCATTGCAAGGCGGGTTCCCCCTCCGAATACTTCATAGAAGATTTTGAACACAAGGATAGTGTCCGGCTCTGCAAAATAAGTTCCACATACCATCGTAGAGAGAATAATATTTACACAAATTCAATCTGCTGACGTATTCCATGGCGTGACATCACACCACGACCAAGCCTTTATTCGAATCGTTTTTACTATCCCACCTCAGCGCGTTTAGCGAGGCTTTTTCCTTGGCACGTCTTGTCAAAGTAGAAATCGTGTCCCCTTATTCCGGGATTCTCATCAATACGGGCGTGGGTAACCCAACCGTGCCCGTTGCACATCTCCTCTATCGAAGGCGAGTTCCGAACGGTCACGGGGAAGGCTATTGGTATTCAACCTTTTTATAAAGAGACCAAGGCTCCACTCCCTTCTTTCAATTTCAATCGAATCCGCCCCTCGCCTCGAGTTCCAACACCCAAAGCTCCAAATTCAGGCACTTCGGACCTTCGATGATGTCCGGCTCCGACCTGCAAGGCCGGTGGATGCCTTCCTCCATCATGGAAGAAGACATACTAAAGCTAAGAGACGCCATGTATCTAGCCAGCGAAATTTCGCATAGGTTGCCTGCCCAAGGGCAGGTTATTCCCACTCCCAAGCCTGGTGAAAGCGTGGTGTTCGCGTCTCACTTCCTTCGGGGCCTAAGCTTCCCGACGGACCCCTTCGTGAGGGGGCTCATGTTTTATTATGGGTTGGAATTTCACGATTTGGATCCGGAGTCCATCCTCCACATCTCTTCGTTCATCATCGTGTGCGAAGCCTTCCTCCGCATTAACCCTCACCACGGATTGTTGCTCAAGACCTTCAAAGTGGAGCCGAAGATGATCAAGGGGAAACAGGTAGAGTGCAGAGGGGCTATTATAAACAAGAATGCTGATGCTCCGTGGCCCGAGGGCTCTTTTCAAGAGGAGCTCAGTTTATGGCATCAAGAGTGGTTTTATATCACAGCTCCCAGGGGCACCAAATGGGTGGTGCCGCCTGCCTTTCGCTCGGGTCCTCCATCGCGACTGGCATCATGGGTACATAAGGGGCTTGACTAGGGGCCGCCCAAGGACGTGCCCTTGCTGCAAGGCCGCATTCGAGACCTCCAAGAGAGAGAGAGAGAGGTCACTTTGGTCGTAGTAGCGCAGGTCATGCTGATTCGTCGCATCCTGCCCTGTAGATGTCGCCCCCTCTGCCTGTGGGAATTTAACCCGGAGGGACCTCGAGCTCTCCAACATTTTATGGGTGCGACGCCCGTGGAGATGTACAAGCTTTTCTTCGGATCATAAGAGATGTGTCCGGACTTGACCGAGGATGCAGGTCTGAGCTACAATCGCCCGGATACTCAAGTAAGTAGCCCTGTACCCGGACACGCTATCCTATATTTATCACAAACTTGCCCTAACAAAGAGCTGTCCCCTGAATAGGAGTGGATAGCGAAAGCAAAGTTAATCAGGTGCCCGGCCCCCCTCCCTAAGACCACGCCGGATCCCGTGTTAACCAGGATGCTGGAGGTTGCGCCTTCGGAAGAAGGTGAAGGGGGGAACAAGGAAGCTACCGCCTCCGCGAAGGAGGCTGCCAGGAAAGGAGGGATCGAGAATCCCTCCATCCAAGGGAAAAAGAGGACCGCCTCTGAAGACCCGGAGACCGTGGTCTCAAAGCGGGGGAAGAAATCTTCGTCAGAGCGTCCGGCGCCGAGAGATGCCTCGGCCGCATTATGCCCCCAAGGGGATCAGCCCCCCACCAAGCCGTAAGTAAAAAGGGGAGTTTTTATTAAAATAGAGGATATCCCTGCCCTATTTCTGATGAAGATGATCGAAGTTTTACCTTGTAGTTTGGATCTCAGCCCTTCTGAGCAGAGCTCATCTTCGGGGGATCTTCGCCCGGAGATTATAGAGAGCGAAACGCCTCCCCCTGCCGTACCGTCGTGCGAGGCGGGCGACCCTGAAGTGTCATCGCGGAGGGTTTCTCTGAGTCCGGCGCGGCCGGCAGGCAGTCATATTTCCCCTCAAAGCCCTCCGCGTCCGGCCTTCGAAAAAGGCCCTCGGACGAGTCCGGCACCAACTGGTGTACGGTCGGAGGAGCTGAAGGATCTGCTCGGGCGAGCATCTATCTCAGAAGATCACCGTGCGTTAATGGGTATGGTGATTGAAAGGATTTCATCCGCAGAGAGTGGATTGTAGGAAGCCGCCAGGAGTTTACTGACAGGTTTTGAGGTACGTGAAACGATGTACCTTTTGATAGTTCCGCATATAAAATGCGCCCTATGTAGATAGTAGCCCCTGAGACTCGGTGTGTTGTAAAAAATGACAGCGTGCCGAGGATCATAATCCCAGGTATAATATGTCACCCTCCCTATGTAGGCGGCGAAGTGTCCGGTGGCTAGCCGGACTGATGGATTTGCCGAACTAAAGCGGCAACTTGACGTGGCGGATGCCGACATTGCACTTGTCAATAAGCGTCTTGACAAGTCACAAGGTATGTGATTTCTCCGCGGACACCTGGTAAGGGAGCTTGATGCCCGCGCCTTACAACATGTATGCTTGATGCAGATGGTGCCGCTGCCATGGAGAACCTTCGGGCGGAGCTCGCCCGAGCAAAGGAGCAGGCCAGAAAAAGTGATGCGGCTGCCTTAAAGGTGGCCGAAGAGCTAAAAGCTGAACAGGCTGCTCGCTGCCGAAGCAAGAAGGAAATGGACGAGATGGCCATGAAGTTGAAAAATGCTGCCGACCGCTGCAAGCTTTTTGAAAAGGAAGATCAAGCGGTGCAAGAGGACCTGAAGAGGGCCACTACCGAGGCCAAGGATTCTCGCTCTGTGATGAGAGCTATGAAGGAGGAGCCGCGTCAGGCCGGAGATATCGCGGCTGGAAAGCCCTTCCTGCTGCGGAGGAAGTTCACGGATCCTAAATATGCTCAGTTGGACCGGCTGTGGAGTTCGGAGGATGCTTATCTGGACTTGGCGGCAAGTGCCGCGGACGCGGCCGAACACTTCCGAGATCAAAAGGATCACGAAATGGAAAGGGTTTTTTGGTCGCAGTTCCATAATCCAGAGCACCCTGTTCCATTAACCGATTGCTTGGCCGAATGGGCGGAGCTGAATAGGTTGTCCGGACTTGCCATGAAGGATGTCGTGAGTCTTTTGTGGCCGAAAAGGCCCGAGCCAAGAGTTATTTCGGCTTGGTGCAGCAGTTCCTTGGTGCGGTGCCACATATCAATGCAATGAGGAGGTTGGCATGCATAGAGGGTGCGCGGATGGCTCTTGCCCGTGTCGAGACATACTGGGCGGAGATGAAGGCCACCGATGTTGCATCCCAAGATTCGGACGGAAGCCGAGTACCTGTCGAGCACTATTTTTAGGAAGTTCTGCAGGGCGCTCGTTTAATAGAGACGCAGTGCTCGAAGGATATTATGTTCGAATAACATGTATTTATTGTGAAATAATGTTTCGATGAAATATAAAAGCTTTTTATACTTGTGCCTGCAAGAATTAAAATACCTCCTGTGCGGCCGTTGATGTATATGTTTATATAACCTAAAAGATGGCAGTCTTCGGCTTCAGCCCCCACGCATATAATGCGGTGGTGTTTGCAAAAGGCGCATTTTCACACTTGATCCAACGTCTTGGTCCTACAAAGGAGGTGGTAGCGCAACAAACTAGGCAACCGGACTATAATCCTTTATCACTTTCACTTAGCCATAGGAGTTTGACAGTGGGGCTACTATATAGCCCCTAGGGGCACCATGCTCACCCAAATTCGGGGCGCGTATGTGCCTGACCAGGAAACGGCCCTTCGTCAATGCGGAGGAATCCTATAGATTCCAGCGGGTCATCGAGTGGTTGACCAGTCTCACGCTATATCATGAGAGTCAGTTTTCGGCTTTCTCTACTGAGGTGCTCGCCTGGCCGAACCGGGGCACAATCGCAGTAGTTCTCCTGGTGCCGCGTTAGCCGATAGAGCGGAACGTAAGGCAGCAAAACACAGGAGCCGGGCAAACCCAACATTTGACCAAAGACATGATTCGGAGCTGATGCATATATGGCGTAACTCGAGACGCCGAACACTCCCTAAGGTATTCGGTCTTTATGAAAACGGGCCGAACAACGCCCTGTGTAGTAAGCCCCTGGTGTCCAGGTACGCGCAAAATTCTGACGTGGCCTATGCCAAAACGCCAGCCTCCTCCTCGGTTATAGTAAGAAACCAGGGTATGTGTATCAACAAGAGACTATAAAAAAGGTTTACGCAGGGTCTTAATCTGAAAAGAATCCTTGCAACGGGTCCCTACTGCACATCTGCGCCTGTGTCTCCGTTGTGCCGTATCCTGGACGGGTGTCGCATGGTGTTCATCTGTAAAAGAGAGGAACTTAGTTGAAAAGATCGTGCGAAAATGTACGTTATATTAAATAAACAAAGTACATTTCAAAAAATGAATAAAATTGAGCTTTATTGTCTCTTGTTGTATATGCGCGGAGCCGCTAGTGCGAGGGTATGCGGCTGATAAGCCCCTGTATGTTTACGCCGGACTCGTCTAACCGTGTCTGGGGTCTGAACGACCTGTTTAGGTGGTTGGATTAGTGAAGCCGGTTTAGTGTGTGGCCGTCGAAGCGGTCACACAATCTTTCGCGCTCGAGGAACACTCGATATTTCCCTTTAAGGAGATGATGCCCCGTGGACCGGGCATTTTAAGTGTGAGGGATGGATAATGTGGTATTGCGTTAAAGCAGGCGAAAGCTTCGCGCCCCATTAGTGCTTGATAGCTACTTGTAAATTGGGCAAGGTGGAAGGTTAACTTTTCGCGGCGGAAGTTGTCGGGTGAGCCGAACACAACTTCTAGCAATAGAGAGCCCGTACAATGGGCTTATGGGCCTGGCATTACCCCTTGAAAAGAAGTGTTGCGATGGCGGATTTTGGTTGGGTCTATCCCCATTTTGCAGATTGTGTCCTGATATAACAGGTTTAGATCACTGCCGCCGTCCATTAGGACTCGTGTAAATTGGAGTTCGTCGATTATCGGATCTAATATCAAGGCAGTCCATCCTGCATTCCGGATACTTATAGAGTAATCCTGATGGTCGAAGGTGATTGGTTTTGACAACCAATGGCGGGACTCCTCTGGGATAGGCCAAATGGCGCGTATATCTATGGGCGCCATTCTGTTTTTCCATTTTGTCACGTAAAGTGAGTTTACTGATTTGACTTCTTGTGGGAAATTCTTTTGTTTTCTGGTGCTCTGCTTGTGGGGTTCGTCGTCGTCCTTGCTTGGTGTGTCGAGCCCCTTGTGTTCGGCGTTGAGTTTGCCGGACTGCTTGAAGACCCAACAATCTCTGTGGGTATGGTTAGCAGGCTTCCCGGGAGTACTGTGGATCCGGCATATCTTGTCCAAGATTTTGTTTAAGTTAGATAGATCGTCCCTATTATCCTTAGGGGGCAGTTTTTTATGATCCTGCCGTGAGCTTTTGAATCCGGCCTTTACTGCCGTGCTCTTCGGGCTGTTTCCGTTAGTCCGGTGCTGGTCCTTGCTTCGTCGCGGTTTCCCGTTCCCATCCCTGGCTTCGGATGTACTTGGGTCGCTGGTACTGCATCTTGCCAGCCAGCTATCCTCTCCCGCGCAAAAGCGGGTCATGAGGCTTGTTAATGCGGCCGTTGTTCTTGGCTTTTCTTGGCCGAGGTGTCTGGCGAGCCATTCGTCTCGAACGTTGTGTTTGAAAGCTGCTAAGGCTTTGGCGTCCGGACAGTCGACTATTTGGTTCTTTTTAGTAAGGAATCTGTTCCAGAATTTTCGGGCTGACTCTCCGGGTTGTTGGGTTATGTGACATAAATCGTCTGCATTCGGAGGTCGGACATAGGTCCCTTGAAAGTTTGCCCGAAAAGCATCCTCGAGCTCTTCCCAACTTCCAATGGTGTTTTCGGGGAGGCTTTTGAGCCAACGCCGGGCTGGCCCTTTGAGCTTGAGGGGTAAGTATTTTATGGCGTGGAGGTCATCTCCTCTAGCCATGTGTATGTGGAGGATGTAATCCTCGATCCAGACTCCAGGGTCTGTTGTTCCGTCGTATGCCTCTATGTTTACGGGCCTGAATCCCGCTGGAAATTCATAATACAGAACCTCATCGGTGAAACATAGGGGGTTTGCGGCACCCCTGTATTTAGGTGTACCGTAGTATTCGGATTCTTGATGTGTTGCATTGCTTACTAGAGCTTGCTTTCTTGGCCCGTAGATAGATGTAACTGGGCCATCTTTTTTATGCGAATTCGTGTGCGGATCACGGGCCGGCTTGTGTGCGGAGCCGTTTGCCGCTTTATGTTTGCCATGGGGTCGTCTATCCGACCGAGTGGTCTCCTTGTTTTTTGATTGCGGGGGCTCTACGGCCTCCTCATCGAATTCGGGCAGTAGTTTTCACTTCGGGTAGCTATTTGTTCGGCGACTATCGCCGTATTTGTCTGCGGTGTTGAGTACTTTGTTCCATCTGATTCTGAGTGCATCTTCCGCTGTTTTGAGCTACTGCTTCTGCTTTTTCAGGCTACGCGCAGTGGCGACGAGCCTTTTGTGGAGGTTCTTCTGCTCCAGTAACTTGTCCGGCGTAAGATCGTCCGGACTGTTATCTTCGTCGGGGACGGGTTGTTTATCCATATTGTCCTATTCGAACGGTTGCTCGATAGCATGTTCGTCGTCCACCGGTTCGCCTTGCTCTATGGCTGGGTCTGCATGGCTGCTGTCTTTGTCGAGGCGGGTCTTTGAGCGGCGCTTACGTCGCCGTTTTGACTGCTTTTTGAGGGAATGATCCCTCGTGACGTCCCGTTGTTCCTCGTCGTCGCTTCCTTTAGGTGTGTCCACCATGTATATATCGTGAGATGAGGTGGCTGTCCAGCGCCCTATAGGTGCTGGTTCATGTTTGTCTTCTACATCGTCGTCCATACCATCGATGTCTTCGGAGTCGAAGTCGAGCACCTCATTTAAACTTTCGACAGTGGCTAAGAAGTGGGTGGTGAGTGGGTTTCGAATTTCTTTGTTGTCCGCATCCCAACCTTGCTGACCATAATTCGGCCAGGGCTCTCCTGATAAAGAGAGAGACTTTAGTAAATTTAGGACGTCACCAAAGGGCGGGTCCTGAAAGATGTTTGCGGCGTGAACTCCATGATCGGCGCCCAGTTGGATCCGATTGGCAGGAGCGCGGAAGGTTCGGAGTCCGGCACCTTAGAGTCACAAGCTTCGCAAAGGACAGGGTTAGTGTTCAGCTCAATCGCCGTAGAGATAGCAGCCCCCGAGGCGGTGTCCAGCCACCCATCCTCGATCGGCGCAGTCGGCTCCGAGCTAAGGGTCAGAGCGGACACTGGTGCGGCCTCCAGGGCATTGTTCGGCAACAGAGCTAGATCGTGCCCATCGTGACAGTGCGGCGCGCTTGGCTGTAGCTCGAACCCGTCGAAGATCAAGTCTCCGCGGACGTCAGTCGTGTAGTTCAAACTTCCAAATCTGACCTGATGGCCAGGGGCGTAGATTTCAATCTGCTCCAAATGGCCAAGCGAATTGGCCCGCAGTGCAAAGCCGCCGAATACGAAGATCTGTCTGGGGAGAAAAGTCTCACCCTGGACCGCATCGTTGTTGATGATCGGAGGAGCCATCGGGCCTAGAGATGAAGACACAGAGGAACTCTCAATGAAAGCACCAATGTCGGTGTCAAAACCGGCGGATCTCGGGTAGGGGGTCCCGAACTGTGCGTCTAGGCAGATGGTAACAGGAGACAAGGGACACAATGTTTTTACCCAGGTTCGGGCCCTCTCGATGGAGGTGAAACCCTACTCCTGCTTGATTGATATTGATGATATGGGTAGTAGAAGAGTAGATCTACCATGAGATCAGAGAGGCTAAACCCTAGAAGCTAGCCTATGGTATGATTGTTGTTCGTCCTACGGACTAAAACCCTCCGGTTTATATAAGCACCAAAGAGGGTTAGGGTTACATAGAGTTGGTTACAATAGTAGGAGATCTACATATCCGTATCGCCAAACTTGCCTTCCACGCCAAGGAAAGTCCCATCCGGACACGGGCAAAGTCTTCAATCTTGTATCTTCATAGTCCAGGAGTCCAGCCGAAGATGATAGTTCGGCTATCCGGACACCCCCTAGTCCGGGACTCCCTCACCACCCCCTACCATTTCATGAGCAGTACGAGCACACAAAAGAGAAGTTTATTTTGAAATTTAGAGATGGCACATGAAAATTTGCTTGGAACGGCAAAAGAATACTACATATAGGTAGGTATAGTGGAGTCATGTGGCAAAACTGGGTTAAATGATTTTGGATGCACAAGTAGTGATCATACTTAGTGCAAAATGAAGGCTAGCAAGAGATTGGGAAGCATCCAACCAAGAAACGAAAATTCTCAAAAGCGAGTATTAAGCATAACTAACATCGAATAATGCACCACAAGTAGGATATAATTTCATTGCATAACTATTGACTTTCGTGCTTGCATAGGGAATCACAAACCACAACACCAATATTCTTACTAAAGCATAATTACTCATCAACATGACTCACATATCAATATCATCATATCTCAAAACTATTACAAAGAATAAAGTTTATTTTGTCCAATGATCTTCATGAAAGTTTTTATTATATCCTCCTTGGATATCTATCACTCTGGAACTAGTTTCCTATGTTGCTTTTGATAAGCTCAAACAAATATAAGTGAAGAACATGAGCATCATATTTCTTTCTCTCAAATTAGTTTTAGTGAAGCAAGAGAGAATTTCTTAAGAAAATTACTTACTCTCAAATAAATCTAATTGAAGCATGAGAGCATTTCTTCAAAAATACTAAGCATGTCATGCTCAAAAAGATATAAGTGAAGCACTAGAGCAATTCCAAGGCTCTAAAAATTTAAGTGAAGCATAGGAGCAATTCTAACAAGTCATAGCATAATTCTGGCTCTCTCAAATAGGTGTGTCTAGCAAGGATTCAAGACTAAAAATAAAAATCAAAACAAGCAAAGACTCATATCATACAAGACGCTCCAAGCAAAACTCATGATATGTGACGAATAAAAATATAGCTCTGAGTAAAATACCGATGGTTGTTAGAAGAAAGAGGGGATGCCACTCGGGGGCATCCCCAAGCTTAGTTGCTTGTTACTTCTTGAATATTATCTTGGGGTGCCTCGGGCATCCCCAAGCTTAGCCTTTTGCTAATCCGTGTTCCTTCATCCATCGCAATCTCACCCAAAACTTGTAAACTTCAATCACACAAAACTTAACAAAACCTTTGTGAGATCCATTAGTATAAGAAAGCAAATCACTATTATAAGTACTGTTGCAAATCCATTCATATTTTATTTTTGCATTATATCTACTGATTCCAACTTTTTATGGTAAAAACTCTTCAAAGAAAACCATAGAATCATCAAAACAAGCACACAACACAAAGAAAACATAATCTGTCAAAAACAGAACAGTCTGCAGCAATCTGGATATTTCGAATACTTCCATAACTCCAAAAGTTCTGAAAAATTAGGAACATGTAGGAAATTTGTATATCAATCTTGTATAAAAAAATCAGAATTCTTATCACGCTTCTGTGATTTTAAACAATTATGTGTCTGGCGCACAAAGTTTCTGTTTTTCAACAAGATCAAATCAACTATCACCCAACATGATCCCAAAGGCTTTGGTTTGCACAAACACTAATTAAAACATGAAAAACACAATCATAATAGTAGCATAATTGTGCAAACACTCAATAACAGAAAGAAAAAGACAAAAATAAATTTTATTCATTGGGTTGCCTCCCAACAAGCGCTATCTTTTTATGCCCCTAGCTAGGCATAATGCAAAGGATCTAAATGTTGTGCAAACATTCAAATCCGGGAGGCTCTTTGAGCTTCCCTAAATTTTCTAGAAAAGAAACCATCTTGAGATCTAAGATATCCAACCTCGATTGATACTACCATTAAGATGTTTGAGAGGTTCATTATATTTTTGCAATTCAACCATATGTTTGTGCAAATCACCAAGTTGGTCCAAAATTTGAACTCCCTCTAGGTTGAAGGAAACCCTCTTATTTTGAGGTGGAACTCCCATAATTCCTTCTAGGATTTCATAGGCAACATTAGCATCAAGCTCAATAAAATTCCCTTTAGCACAAAATCTAAGAGTTGTCTATGATGCAAAGCCAATCCTATGTAAAAATTACGAAGCAAAATCTTTGCGACTCCTTTTCGATTGCAAACAGGATAGGATTCCATTAGCCTATACCAAGCATCTTTCAAATTTTCTCCTTGTCATTACTTGAAGTATAAAACTTCAAAATCTGGTGACAAAGGAGGAGTAGTCACGCTAGCCATTATGACTAGAAAGCAAGATTGCGGATAGATCCGGCAAGAGACGGCGAACGAAAAAGAGAGCGAATAAAACGACAAATTTTTGTGAAGTGGGGGAGAGGAAAACGAGAGGCAAATGGCAAATAATGTAAATTTCAATGAGATGAGATTTGTGATTAGGAACTTGGTAGATGTTGATGATGTCTCCCCGGCAACAGTGCCAGAAGTTCCTTTTGATGTTGGCTTGAACTACGTCGTTATTTCCCCAAAGAGGAAGGGATGATGCATCACAACAACGGCAGGTATTTCCCTCAGTGATGAGACCAAGGTTATCAAACTAGTAGGGGAACCACGCAACACCACGTAAATAGCTCCTGCACACAAATAACAAATATTTGCAACCTGACGTAAGAGAGGGGTTGTCAATCCCTCATGGGTGAAAAGATAGGTAAAATTGTAGTAGATTGGATAAATAGATCTCGCGGGAACGCGAGATAAAATAAATAACAATAAATTGCAGCAAGGTATTTTTGTATTTTTCGATTAATAGTTCTGAAAATAAAAGCAAATAAGAATAGATCGTGGGCAAATATAATAAAGAAGAGACCTGGGAGCCGTAGATTTCACTAGTGGCTTCTCTCGAGAAAAGTAACATACGATGGGTAAAAAATTACTGTTGGGCAATTGATAGAACTTCAAATAATTATGACGATATCCAGGCAATGATCATTATATAGGCATCACGTCCAAGATTAGTAGACCGACTCCTGCCTGCATCTACTACTATTACTCCACACATCGACCGCTATCCAGCATGCATCTAGTGTATTAAGTTCATGGAGAAATGGAGTAATGCAATAAGAACAATGACATAATGTAGACAAGATCTATTTATGTAGAAATAGACCCCATCTTGTTATCCTTAATAGCAACGATACATACGTGTCGGTTCCCCTTCTGTCACTAGGATCAAGCACCGTAAGATCAAACCTGTCACAAAGCACCTATTCCCATTGCAAGATAAATAGATCAAGTTGGCCAAAGAAAACCCATATATCGGAGAAGAAATACGAGGCTATAAGTAATCATGCATATAAGAGATCAAAAGACTCAAATAACTTTCATGGATAAAAACATAGATCTGATCATAAAGTCAAAGTTCATCGGATCCCAACAAACACACCGCAAAAAGAGTTAAATCAAATAGATCTCCAAGAGATCATTGTATTGAGAATCAAAAGAGAGAGGGGAAGCCATCTAGCTACTAACTATGGACCCGTAGGTCTACAATGAACTACTCACGCATCATTAGAGAGGCACCAATGGGGATGACGAACCCCTCCGTGATGGTGTCTAGATTGGATCTGGTGGTTCTGCAACTTGCGACGGCTGGAATTGATTTTCGTCGACTCCCCTAGGGTTTCTAGAATATTTGGGTATTTATAGAGCAAAGAGGTGGTGCGGGAGGCCACCGAGGTGGGCACAACCCACCTGGGTGTGCCCTGGTGGGTTATGATCCCCTCAGAGCACCCCTCTTGTACTGCTTTGGACCAACAGGTGTCTTCTGGTCCAGAAAAAATCTCCAAAATGTTTCGCTGCGTTTGGACTCCGTTTGGTATTGATTTTCTATTAAGTAAAAAACAAGCAAAAAACAGCAACTGGCACTAGGCACTATCACTAGTTGAAAAAGGGCCTAATGTTCAGCTCATTAGTCCCGGTTTGTAATTGAACTGGCACTAATGTGACCATTAGTGCCGGTTCCAATGGCTAGGCGGGGCGGTGCTCATTAGTCCCGGTTCGTCGCAAATCTTTAGTACTGGTTCGTGCCACGAACCGGGCTAAAGAGCTAGTGACAGGCTGGTGTCAGGCTGCGGCCCCACCAACACCTTTAATACCAGTTCGTGGCATGAACCAGGACTAGAGATGCACCTTTAGTCCCAGTTCGTATAACCAACCAGGACTAAAGATCATCCTATAAACCCTTCGTCGAGCCAGAGCTCTCTGTTCTTCCCCTTTCCTCTCCTCTGTTTTCTTACTCTTCCTCTCGAGCTTACACTCCAATTTTGCCAAAATTTGTGAAGATTTGAAGGCACCCCATCCATCCAAGAGATCATAAAGGTTAGCAACTTTGTCCTTTCATCTCTCATTGCTAGATTAATTAGCTCTTGCAATGCTCTGTAAGTATAGTGATTTGTGGGTTTTATTTTGGGAGGAATTATAAGTGCTAGTATTTGATTTATATGCAATCTGAGGTCAAAACAACTCTTAGTTTGCATATGTAGGTGTGGTTTACTTAGTGCCTTCCCGTCTCCGTCCTAACCACCATCAATCGCCCGCACTATCCCGTCGCCGGAACCACCTTGTGGTGAGCCTCTTGTTCTTATCTCTTTTTTATATATATAAAAAATCATGTTTGTGTGATTTAGATACATAGTTACTTGTATAATTATCTTACTCGTACATTGTTTGTTATACATAGTGCCATGGTTTTGATATCTGTCCCCGTCGATCCTCGTCCGGGTTATGATTCATATGTGGTATATTCTCTTTTATCACTATTTGTTGCATTTCGTGTTTATGACAAATTATGCCCATCAAGTTGACATAGATATTGTTTTCTAGGAGGTATGTGAACCGGAAATTCCAATGACCCTATTGTCGAGAGATTAATTTAGTTGAAAATGAAAATGAGTATTTGAAAGAAAAATTGAAAAGAATTGAGGAGGAGAAGATGGAATTGGAGTTCATGTTGCCGATGTCGTCGATGATCACAAGATCAAGATGGAGAAAATGCGCTTGAAGGTTAGAAAGATAGAAAATATGCCATTGATAGTGAGGCTTGGTATCATTATGTTGTTGGGTCAATTGTTACCTTAGTTGCGATCTTGATCGCATTTGTTGTTGCATTTAAATGCTTTAGCTAGAGAGTTATTTGTATGTTGTTTTATGAGAATAAGTGTTGTATGAACTTTATGTATGAACTTGTATTAATTTGGTCTTCTCGGTGCCGTGTAATAAAGATGAGCCGGCAATGGATGTATGATGCCGATGCTCTCCCCGGTTCGTTAATGGCATGCATAATTTTTTGCTTTAGGCTGAGGCAAACAAGTGGGCGGATGGTTTTATGTGTTGTCCATGTGCTGGCTGTAAGAATGATCACAATTACTCTAACTCAAGAACCATTCACTGGCACCTGTTTAAGTCCGGTTTCATGCCCCACTATAATGTTTGGACCAAGCACGGAGAAAGAGGGGTTATGATGGAAGACAATGAAGAAGAAGAGGACAACGATAACTATCCTGGCCATGGGTTCCCTGAATACGATGGTACAACAATGGGTGAAGAAGCTGAGCCAACAATGCGGGAAGAAGCTGAAGAAGAGGCATCAGATGAGCCTGCTGATGATCTAGGTCGGGCCATTGACAATGCAAAGAGAAACTGTGCAAGGAGAAGGAGAGGAAGAAGTTGCAGCGCATGTTAGAGGATCACAAGAAATTGTTGTACCCAAATTGCGAAGCTGACAAGAAAAAGATGGGCACCACAGTGGAATTGCTGCAATGGAAAGCAGAGAATGGTGTATCTAACAAGGGATTTGGAAACTTGCTGGTAATGTTAAAGAAGATGCTTCTAAAGGACAACGAATTGCCTGAGAGTACATACGAAGCAAAGATGGCTGTCTGCCCTTTAGGATTAGAGGTGCAGAAGATACATGCATGCCCTAATGACTGCATCCTCTATCGTGGTGAGTACGAGGATTTAAACGCGTGCCTAGTATGTGGTGCATTGCACTGTAAGATCAGCCGCGTTGACCCTGGTGATGTTGAGGGCGAGCGCCCCAGGAAGAAGATTCCTGCCAAGGTGATGTGGTATGCTCCTCCTATAATACCACGGTTGAAACATTTGTTCCAAAACAAAGAGCATGCCAAGTTGATGCGATGGCATAGAGAAGACCGTAAGAAATACGAGAAGTTGAGAGTACCTGCTGACAGGTCACAGTGGAGAAAAATCAAGAGGAAGTACTGGGAGGACTTTGCAGGTGACACAAGGAACGTATGGTTTGGTCTAAGCGTAGATGGCATTAATCCTTTTGGGGAGCAGAGCACCAATCATAGATCCTGGCCTGTGACTCTATGTATGTATAACCTTCCTCCATGGTTGTGCATGAAGTGGAAGTTCATTATGATGCCAGTGCTCATCCAAGGCCCTAAGCAACCCGACAACGATATTGATGTGTACCTAAGGCCATTCGTTGAAGAACTCTTACAGCTGTGGAGTTGAAAAGGTGTACACGCGTGGGATGAGCACAGACAGGAGGAATTTGACCTACATGCATTGCTGTTTGTGAGCATCAATGATTGGCCTGCTCTCAGTAACCTTTCAGGATAGACAAACAAGGGATACCGCGCATGCACACACTATTTGGATGGTACCGGTAGTATATATTTGGATAATTTTAAGAAGAATGTGTACCTGGGACATCATCGATTTCTTTCGAGCAGGCATCCCGTAAGAAAGAAAGGCAAGCATTTCAAATGTGAGGTGGATCACCGGAGGAAGCCTCGCCACCGTACTGGTGATGATGTACATGATATGGTCAAGGATTTGAAGGTAATCTTTGGAAAGGGTCCTGGCGGATAACCTGTTTCGAAAGACGCTGACAGACGTGCACCCTTGTGGAAGAAGAAATCTATATTTTGGGACCTACCCTATTGGAAAGACCTAGAGGTCCGCTCTACAAATGATGTGATGCACATGACGAAAAATCTTTGTGTGACCCTGCTTGGCTTCTTGGGCGTGTATGGGAAGACAAAAGATACACCAGAGGCATGGGAGGACCAACAACGTATGCACGGAAAAGACGGTATACACCAGGGTAATACCAACTATGCTCTTACCAAAGAAGAGAAGCAAATCTTCTTTGAATGCCTGCTCAGCATGAAGGTACCGTTTGGCTTCTCGTCGAATATAAAGGGAATAATAAATATGGCAGAGAAAAAGTTCCAGAACCTAAAGTCTCATGACTGCCACGTGATTATGATGCAACTGCTTCCGGTTGCATTGAGGGGGCTTCTACCAGAAAATGTTTGATTAGACATTGTGAAGCTATGTGCATTCCTCAATGCAATCTCTCAGAAGGTAATCAATCCAGTAATCATACGAAGGTTAGAGAATGATTTGGTGCAATGTCTTGTCAGTTTTGAGTTGGTGTTCCCACCATCCTTCTCCAACATCATGACGCATGTCCTAGTTCACCTATGCGAAGAGATTAACGTTCTGGGTCCTGTATTCTACACAATATGTTCCCCTTTGAGAGGTTCATGGGAGTCTGAAAGAAATATGTTCATAACTGTGTTAGGCCAGAAGGATGCGGTTCACTCGGATGAACTTTTTGCTTTGAGCCAAGAGAACATAAACGCTTGAATATAACAAGATGTGTGTGATACGTGGCAAACAGGTCTGTAATCGGAAACGTGTGGGAAGACCTATAACAACACAGACGATTCCTGTTAAAAAGCCATGTGTGTTGTGAACAAACGATTGCTAGTATACAATTGTGAGTGATTAATGAAAACATGACCAACAGGTTTCATTGTTTAGTCCATGTGCGATGTGATTTTCTTTGTCCGCACAACAAGGTTGTTAGAATCGTGATTTTGAATCGGACCGGAGCTCCGATGGTAGGATCGCAAACCGTAGAACCTTCACTATCAGGATCGTAAAAATGTTGATTCTATGAACTAAAATCGTAGAATCATAGGAGTTAGTTTGGATCGTAAAGTCGTAGAATCGTATAACAGAATCGCGATTCTAACAACCTTGCGCACAACATCTATGCTCTGTCTACAGATCATCAACATATATACTTAAAAAGACAGCATTGCATAACCAAATTAAGCACACAATTACACAAGTGACGAGAGACATAACATTTCCACACACCAACGTAAGCAATTACATGCATACTAAACTAGGAGAAACGAGGATCTAATTATCTACTTATTGTTGTGACGACACTTGTCGTTGCTCTGCTTCCGGCTAGATCCCTGGACGTTTTGGGGAAGGAGGCACTTCCTCATGTCAACGATCCGCTTCTACATGGCGTAGCTCATGTACGCCTCCTTGGCCGTGTACACGACATGAGCTTTGTCAAGTATCTCCATCCAGGTCGAGTGCCAGGCACGCTTGTCCTTGTTGCAGGAATCCTTCATGTCTCTGTAGTAGGGGTCGATGATGGCCTCGGCGATGTGAACCAGTGAGTCCTTCTCATGCTCCTTGCTCCCCCAGATCTTGTATTGGCCCTGGATGTCGACAAGATTCTAGCAGGCGATGCCCGAATTCTCGAGCGCCTTTACATCGTTGGTGATTTCCACCGTAGCGAACATGTAGTGGGAGCTGTTGACAAACCTAGCGAAACGCTCGCAAGGCCTTGTGGCCAGGCAGTAGTGGTAGACGAGGACGTGGTGGCGCACGACATCTGGGCAACGACGACCTTGGGACGAGACCCGACACGAGCGCGGGTGTACTCAAGGTCGAACCGAACCACCTTGTACTTCTCCTAGGCAAGCAACAACTCCATGATGTGGATGGAGTGCTCCACCCAGACTGGGTCATTGGTGTACACCACCGAGAGGTCCGTGAACCTTCGGTGGGTGTCGACCACGGCATGCCTGGTGAATTGCTGCTTGTCATCGGCAGCCGCTCGGAGCGCCATTGGAGCCCCGCAGTATACCCTCTAAGATTTTCTCGTGGTGGGTGTGCTTCTTGCAACGGTGGGGCGTGATCAAAAGTTTGAAGAGACACAAGGATTAAATGGCCGCTATAATAAATGGGGGCCTGCCAGCCTGTAATCATCATGTCTTGTCACAGTGTGCATAGCTGAGGATTCCAGTGCACGCTTGACAACACCGCACTGCACGTGTTTCGTTTGACCACGCGTGGGCTCGAAGAGGCGCCAAATATATTGTCGGTGAGGTTGTTCCCGCGCTACCGCAAAGTTTACCGCGCTAGCTTCCCGCCAGGCTAGTTTGGCCACGCCTCGTCTAGAAGGGGGAAAAATTGTGGGTATTTATTGGCAAAAAGCTTTGTAAAAATGAAGTGTGTGGAATGACTTCGGTCATAATTTTACACGTGGGTGATGAGGTTAAAGTCACACATAAGGGTGATGATGGACACTCGAGTGCGATAATTAATTCTGCGCTCTACAGGGCACATGGTTGAAGAAACCAACTATGTGCAATAATGTCGAAGATCGCAGTCGAGTTAGCTATACAGATCGTGTGTTGTGAGACCTACAAGTTAAGCAGATTCGAGAATGGTTAATAAAATCTAAGACCATTGCATATTAAGGTCAAAATAGTGCTACCAATATATGAGTCTCATACAATGCCATTTCAACGATTATACCGAAAAAGCTCAAAATATTACAAGGTTCAAATTCCAGATTTATATGGCTCAAATTCGAAGATTACAAGGTTCAAACTGATATTAGAAATCAAATTCAGCTCATTAGCTGAAAACGCCCGCGCCGATCTGCTGAACAGGGATATCAGAGAGGTTCAAAGTAATATTACCACTTATAAGTCTGCTTTCGAAACCTCATAATTTTTGCAAAGGGGTCATCCACTGAGAAGTCATGTATGGGGTCGACACGATGACTTCCGATTACTCTGTCATCTGAAGTTCCAATATGAAATTCAGCATTTTCGGAGCCTATTCCATTCTACCATAGGCGCCGACGCTGATCAACAAACCATTCATTTTTGTGAGATAAATGTAGGGCAAACCTCATTACCTTCAGCACCCTTGCTTTGACAACAAAGAACCTGGCGAATATAATCTCTGGTAAGGTCCCTCAGTAGGAGTTCAAAGTAATTTCTGAGAGATGCAGATCTCGACATTCGATGTGATTGTTAGTTTGTATCACATTATCCACCACTGGGTCTAATCTTATCTACAAAAGAAGAAAACGTGTTAGTGCCTACATGTAGTTTTGAACACTACTACATGCCTATTTGGTTTGCATGATTTGTAAAATGCACTAACCTGCCATCTTTGATTTGACATGATTAACATGGGCATTTCATTACATTCTAGAAAAATATAGCCTTCTTCACCAGAGGTTGGAGTGGATGACAAGTTCCCTATGAAAACTAGTACAGATGAATCCAAAGGAGAAATGCTTATGGATTGTAACCATATGGATCAAGCAACCAATATATAGCTTCATAAATCGTAGTACATTGTCATTGTAAACTTGGAAAAAGGTGTCACAAATTGAACTCCCTTAAAGTTAACATTTAACAGGAAAGGAACATCACCTCAATATATAGCTT
Organism: Triticum aestivum; assembly: GCF_018294505.1. Classification (NCBI taxonomy): domain Eukaryota; kingdom Viridiplantae; phylum Streptophyta; class Magnoliopsida; order Poales; family Poaceae; genus Triticum; species Triticum aestivum. Next base: position 519,255,020 of record NC_057813.1, read on the forward strand.
CTCAAGGCACAAAAAGCATCTCAGGAAACTGACAACTTGCTCCAGGTTGGGGCCGATAGGTTCTAGTGCCAAGACCTTCATTGTGCACAGTTTCAGGGTCAAGCTTGTTGGAATCATTTTCTGGATGACAGACGAACAAACATCTTCAAAATTAGAAATAATGTTAATTTTTAGAAGGAGAGGTAGAAGGCGGATGTTGACTTGAACGGGTGTTGATCCAATAACAAGTTCAGAGTATTTGTCAGACGAGTAGGCCACCATTGTCAATTTCGGCGCAGAAATGACATTAATTCTTGTTGGACCTTCTTGATCAACTACAAGTAATATCTCCAGTGCAGTTGTGTCCTCATTGACCATACCATGGTACACATCTTTTGATGTCTTCCTGCCGCACCAGCAACACACATAAATATTTCGGAGAGTCATGGAGGTGATGTGGAAGCTACTCAACCCATTGATCGCCTGAATACGAAGGTACTCAAGTGCAGTACAGCCATGGTGCAGGCGCTCCATGTCACCGTTTAGGAGGCAGACGGTGACGAGCTCGAGGTGCTTCAGTCGTGGTAGAATAAGAGCGGGCGTGTCATTAAGGGGAGGGGGAATGGCAGTTCCTGAAGTTGGCGACACGAGGCGGAGCACGGACGTTGGCAGCGAGTGCATTTTTCCATCATCAAAAGTGAGCTCCTTGAGCTGATCTAGGGCGGGGGATGGGAACCAGTCGTCAAGCTTGGCTCGGTCCTTGCCGTTGGAACGGAACTTTCCCATTCTAAGGCCTCTGGTTGGGCCAAGGTGACTGCCAAGGATCTTGGAGAACACATCCAAGCTTTTGCGATAGCCATGGCAGAGCTCGTGGGTGTTGATGAGGTCGAGAGGAGTGGAGTTCTATAGCGGGCGCCACCTCCGGGAAAGTATGGTTGTCCGTGCCCCATATTTGATTGGGAGGAGGGAGATGATGACTGTCAACATATCATTGGGGAGGTTGCTGACGAAGTATAGGCCTGCTGGAGCCGCTTGCGGTTCTTGATCGCCCCGCCTCCACTTGTTGGCAGCCCCGTTCTCCACCTCCGGAGTCTCCTTGTCAGCAGTGCTTTGTGATAGAAGTGGGAGTACAGGGAATACTTAGTTAAAACAAGGCAATAGAAAAGTGTATTGGTAACTAGAAGTTATTAGGTAGGAATATAGTAAGAAAATGGAATAAAATTGGTTGCTTAAATACTACACAATTCATTTGATATTGCTGGGTAAGTCAACATGCAAATACTTGAAAAGAAAACTTACTTCAAACAAAGTCTGGACGGATGATATTGTCGGGGAAGTTAGCATATATCTCATGAGTAGGCCCTTTTATCTGTAGTGCAATTATAGTGCCAGCTTTCAGTACATAAAACTTAGAAATTCCTTTCCAAAGGCCAGTGCCAAAATAGGAGTCACGATGTTCATCAAGTCTTATAGTAGCAACGATTGTAAATCCATTGTTTGTGTTCAGTATGACATCCTTGCAGTCTTGATTTATGTAAAGGGAAAGATTGTGCACTAGAGATTCCGTTGCACAGCAAGGGACGCGCTGCAGAAAATGGTAGGATTGTTAAAGAAAATAAGGTAACATGCAAATATGGGCCCAAATTGAAAGAATTGTACAACAGTTGAAATTGAAGGACAAAAAAAATCTATAATTAAACAGATAGGGTAAACATGATGTCATGGAAATCTGAGAGTAATCGAAAGAACAATACATCATTAATTTGCCTAATATAGAAAGATGAGGGGAAAAAATCCCCTTTGACGTATATGGTGCATGTGGCACCTTTTATCCAAATGTAGCAATATTTAGAATATGTTCAGGAAAGTAGGACATGCCAACCGATTTAGGGTGAGATTGAACATACCGCGCGCATCCTCAAGTCATCTGGTACGGTGAGATGGAATGTCTGGCGAAGGCCGCAAAGTCCTGATGTGTCCGCGCACTGTACACTCTATGAATGGAATAAAACCCTCAAATCAGCTCGAATAAAAATTAATTCACGGCGATTTCGGCCGGGTGATTAAAGGAGGCAGATGAACTGGGATAAGAGATGAGATAATATCTCACTAAATTAGTTACCTTGTTGTCCATGAGAAAGAACCCTCAGTACAGCAGAATCCCCAACCGAGCAGAGCTGGGTCGACCACGAGCAATGTCGAGAAACTCGATGGCGATAGGGGGCGACAAGCGGAAGTGGCGAAATGCGGTGGGCTTTGCCGGCAACCTGGCGGCGGCGGCAGCAGGCGACTAGCTAAGTGGTTACCGCCGCGATAGGCGGTGCCATGCATAGACATGGAGGAGCTTGTGCAGGTGTGAATGGGGACTGGAGGGGGTGGCGGGCGGGATGAGGGTTTTTGTGAGGTGGGGATGGTGAGGGTTTTCTTTTTTCTTTTTTGAATTGGGTGGTGAGGGTTTTCTGTCCCACAAAGAATTTCGGAGGGGACGGTTTGCTAGAGCCAATCGTGTGTGATTGATGCAACAAGAAAAATGAAAGTCATTGCACACGGTTCCAATTTTGGGAACCGTGTGTGATTGACGTACTACCTCCGTCCTGGTTTATTGGTCCCCTTCGTAATTTTTACCAAATTTTGACCAAATACTTAACTAAGAAATGTCTATGCATGTCACCAAAAATTATATCATTGAACACTATGCTCAAATACCCATCCAACAATATAATTTTTTCTGACCTGCACTAACATTTTGTTAGTTAAACCTTTGGTCAAAATTTAACACAAATTACAAAGGGGACCAATAAATCAAGACGGAGGCAGATTCCATCAACCGAACTGATTGCATCCATATCCCACGGTTAGACATATGTAAACATAGATTAAACATACTCAGACATAGATAATAAGCGTACACGTACACAAGCATAGTTCAACCATAAGTACATAGTTCAACCGTCATTAAGCATACTCAAGCATACATAGTTCGATCCCACATCTCATCTCACATGTCGACACGATCCTGAAGCTTCTACAGGTACTCGGCGTAAGCATCATGCGCCACCCCTGCGAGAATACTTATGCTTGAAGGAGCCAACGGCCTGTCCTCTTGCATGCCCCAGAACACTTAGATACGCGTCCTGAAGCTTGTGGTTGCAAAATGGGCATCGATAGCCGCCGTTCCAGGTCCTAATACGCCTGTTATGCTTTCCCGCATAAAGCTCCCTCAGGATTTTCCTCTTTATCTCCTCTGGCCATCTTCATCCTCGTTGTCCACATCGTCAGATATCACCTATCACTACAAAAAAAGACACATCCATGACATTTTGGGCCGAACGATTTTTTTCTGTCATGCTTTTGACACTTCTATGACGATAATGTTGGGGAACATAGTAATTTCAAAAATTTTCCTACGCACATGCAAGATCATGGTGATGCATATCAACAAGAGGGGAGAGTGTTGTCCACATACCCTCGTAGACCGTAAGCGGAAGCGTTATGACAACGCGGTTGATGTAGTCGTACGTCTTCACGATCCGACCGATCCAAGCACCGAACGTACGGCACCTCCGAGTTCTGCACACGTTCAGCTCGATGGCGATCCCCGGACTCCGATCCAGCAGGGTGTCGGGGATGAGTTCCGTCAGCACAACGGCGTGGTGACGATGATGATGTTCTACCGACGCAGGGCTTCGCCTAAGCACCGCAACGATATGACCGAGGTGGAATATAGTGGAGGGGGGCACCGCACACGGCTAAGGAACGATCACGAAGATCAACTTGTGTGTCATGGGGTTCCCCCTGCCCCCGTATATAAAGGAGCAAGGGGGAGGGTGCGGCCGGCCTAGGAGGAGGCGCACCAAGGGGAGTCCTACTCCCACCGGGAGTAGGACTCCCTCCTTCCTTGTTGGAGTAGGAGAAGGGGGAAAGAGGGGGAGAGGAGGAAGGAAAAGGTGGCCGCACCCCTTGTCCAATTCGGACCAGAGGGGGGGCTGCGCGCCTCCTTCCTTTCATCCTCTCTCCTCTATAACCGTATGGCCCAATAAGGCCCATATACTCCCCGGCGAATTCCCGTAACTCTCCGGTACTCTGAAAAATAATTGAATCACTCGGAACCTTTCCGAACTCCGAATATAGTCGTCCAATATATCGATCTTTACGTCTCAACCATTTCGACACTCCTCGTCATATCCCCGATCTCATCCGGGACTCCGAACTCCTTCGGTACAAAAAAACTCATAAACTCATAATAAAACTGTCATCGAAACCTTAAGCGTGCGGACCCTACGGGTTCGAGAACTATGTAGACATGACCTAGAACTATTCTCGGTCAATAACAAATAGCGGAACCTGGATACCCATATTGGCTTCTACATATTCTACGAAGATCTTTATCGGTCAAACCGCATAACAACATACGCTGTTCCCTTTGTCATCGGTATGTTACTCGCCCGAGATTCGATCGTCGGTGTCCAATACCTAGTTCAATCTCATTACCGGCAAGTCTCTTTACTCGTTCTACAATGCATCATTCTGTAACTAACTCATTAGCTACATTGCTTGCAAGGCTTATAGTGATGTGCATTACCGAGAGGGCCCAGAGATACCTCTCCGACAATCGGAGTGACAAAACCTAATCTCGAAATACGCCAACCAAACATGTACCTTTGGAGACACCTGTAGTACTACTTTATAATCACCCAGTTACGTTGTGACGTTTGGTAGCACCCAAAGTGTTCCTCCGATAAACGGGAGTTGCATAATCTCATAGTTACAGGAACATGTATAAGTCATGAAGAAAGCAATATCAACATACTAAACGGTCAAGTGCTAAGCTAACAGAATGGGTCAAGTCAATCACATCATTCTCCTAATGATGTGATCCCGTTAATCAAATGACAACTCATGTCTATGGCTAGGAAACTTAACCATCTTTGATTCATGAGCTAGTCAAGTAGAGGCATACTAGTGACACTATGTTTGTCTATGTATTCACACATGTATTATGTTTCCGGTTAATACAATTCTAGCATGAATAATAAACATTTATCATGAAATAAGGAAATAAATAATAACTTTATTATTGCCTCTAGGGCATATTTCCTTCAGTCTCCCACTTGCACTAGAGTCAATAATCTAGTTCACATCTCCATGTGATTTAACACCAATATTCACATCTGTATGTGATTAATACCCATAGTTCACATCGTCATGTGACCAACACCCAATGGGTTTACTAGAGTCAATAATCTAGTTCACATCGCTATGTGATTAACACCCAAAGAGTACTAAGGTGTGATCATGTTTTGCTCGTGAGAGAAGTTTAGTCAACGGGTCTGTCACATTCAGAGCCGTATGTATTTTGCAAATATTCTATGTCTACAATGCTCTGTACAGAGCTACTCTAGCTAATTTCTCCCACTTTCAATATGTATCCAGATTAAGACTTAGAGTCATCTGGATCAGTGCCAAAACTTGTATCGACGTAACCCTTTACGACGAACCTTTTTGTCACCTCCATAATCGAGAAACATATCCTTATTCCACTAAGGATAATTTTGACCAATGTCCAGTGATCTACTCCTAGATCACTATTGTACTCCCTTGCCAAAACAGGGCAGAGTATGCAATAGGTTTGGACCATAACATGGCATACTTTTATAGAACCTATTACTGATGCATAGGGAATGACTTTCAATCTCTTTCTATTTTCTACTGTGGTCGGGATTTGAGTCTTACTCAATTTCATACCTTTGCAACACAGGCAAGAACTCTTTCTTTGACTGCTCCATTTTGAACTACTTCAAAATCTTGTCAAGGTATGTACTCATTGAAAATCTTATCAAGCGTCTTGATCTATCTCAATAGATCTTGATGCTCAATATGTAAGTAGCTTTGCCGAGGTCTTTCTTTGAAAAAACTCCTTTCAAACACTCCTTTATGATTTGCAGAATAATTTTACATTATTTCCGATCAACAATATGTCATTCACATATACTTATCAGAACTGTTGTAGTGCTCCCACTCACTTTCTTGTAAATACAGGCTTCACCACAAGTCTGTATAAAACTATATGCATTGATCAACTTATCAAAGTGTATATTCCAACTCCGAGATGCTTGCACCAGTCCATAGATGGATAGCTGGAGCTTGCATATTTTGTTAGCACCTTTAGGATTGACAAAACCTTCTGGTTGCATCATATACAACTCTTATTTAAGAAAACCATTAAGGAATGCAGTTTTGACATCCATTTGCCAGATTTCATAAATTGTGGCAATTGCTAACATGATTCGGACAGACTTTAGCATCGCTATAGTTGAGAAGATCTTATTGTAGTCAACACCTTGAACTTGTCAAAAAAACCTTTTTGCGACAAGTCGAGCTTTGTAGATAGTAACACTACTATCAGCATCCGTCTTCCTCTTGAAGATCCATTTATTTTTCTATGGTTTGCCGATCATCGGGCAAGTCCACCAAAGTCCACACTTTGTTCTTATACATGGATCCTATCTCAAATTTCATGGCTTCCAGCCATTTTGCGGAATCTGGGCTCATCATCGCTTCCTCATAGTTCGTAGGTTTATCATGGTCTAGTAACATGACTTTCAGAACAGGATTACCATACCACTCTGGTGCGGACCGTACTCTGGAAGACCTATGAGGTTCTGTAGTAACTTGATCAGAAGTTTCATGATCATCATCATTAGCTTCCTCACTAATTGGCGTAGGAATCACTGGAACTGATTTCAGTGATGAACTATTTTCCAATTCGGGAGAAGGTACAGTTACCTCATCAAGTTCTACTTTCCTCCCACTCACTTCTTTCGAGAGAAACTCCTTCTCTGGAAAGGATCCATTTTTAGCAACGAATATCTTGCCTTCAGATCTGTGATAGAAGGTGTACCCAACAGTTTCCTTTGGGTATTCTATGAAGACGCACTTCTTCGATTTGGGTTTGAGCTTATCAGGATGAAACTTTTTCACATAAGCATCGCAACCCCAAACTTTAAGAAACGACAACTTGGGTTTCTTAGTAAACCACAGTTCATATGGTGTCGTCTCAACGGATTTAGATGGTGCCCTTTTAACGTGAATGCAGCTGTCTCTAATGCAAAACCCCAAAAAGATAATGGTAAAACAATAAGAGACATCATAGATCACACCATATCCAATAAAGTGCAGTTACGACGTTCGGACACACCATTACACTGTGGTGTTCCAGGTGGCGTGATTAGTGAAACTATTTCACATTGTTTTAACTAAAGGCCAAACTCGCAACTCAAATATTTTCCCTCTGCGATCGTATCGTAGAAACTTTTATTTTCTTGTTACGATGATTCTCCACTTCACTCTGAAATTCTTTGAACTTTTCAAATGTTCCAGACTTATGTTTCATCAAGTAGATATACCCATATCTGCTCAAATCATCTGTGAAGGTCAGAAAATAATGATACTTGTCGCGAGCCTTAATATTCATCGGACCACATACATCAATATGTATGATTTCCAACAAATCTGTTGCTCGCTCCATTGTTCCGGAGAACGGGTCTTAGTCATCTTGCCCATGAGGCATGGTTCGCAAGCATCAAGTGATTCATAATCAAGTGATTCAAAAAGTCCATTAGCATGGAGTTTCTTCATGCGCTTTACACCAATATGACCTAAACGGCAGTGCCACAAATAGTTGCACTATCATTATTAACTTTGCATCTTTTGGCTTCAATATTATGAATATGTGTATCACACGATCAAGATCCAACAAACTATTTTCATTAGGTGTATGACCATTGAAGGTTTTATTCATGTAAACAGAACAACAATTTGTTCTCTAACTTTAAATGAATAACCGTATCGCAATAAACATGATCAAATCATATTCATGCTCAACGCAAACGCCAAATAACATTTATTTAGGTTTAACACTAATGCTGAAAGTATAGGGAGTGTGCGATGATGATCATATCAATCTTGGAACTACTTCCAACACTCATCGTCACTTCACCCTCAACTAGTCTCTGTTTATTCTGTAACTCCTGTTTCGAGTTACTAATCTTAGCAACCGAACAAGTATCAAATACTCAGGTGCTACTATAAACACTAGTAAAGCACACGTCAATAACCTGTATATCAAATATACCCTTGTTCACTTTGCCATCCTTTGCGACCGTTTGATCTTCCGTCGCAACTAAAACTGCGAGGAAAATGCGTTCGTCTACCGTCCTCCTCTGAGGGAACGTTCGCCACATAAGTGACTAACAGCCTTGGTTTTTTCAACCGAGAGGTCTTGGGTTCGAGTCCCAGGAACTCTCAATTTTGTCCTCCTTCCTTCCTTGCAAAATAAGAAAGAAAATCAAAGACTTGAGAAGGCGTACAGAACAAGCTAGTGTACCAGTAAAGAGACGTTGCTGAGTTTTAGAAAAAAGAGAGACGTGCTCCTATAGCTGGTTTGAATCCAAACCTAGACTATGACTACATATGGTGCTATGCTACTCTGCAAATAGTGAAACTGACATATCCAACGGTCGCTTCTCCTCTTCTCTACTTTCTCTGCCTAGCATCAGAAGCTATGGCCGCAGCAACCATGTCTGCTGGCTGCTCATCCACCTGCTCTTCAGCAGGCAACAACCAGATATGCGTCAAGTTGCCACCTGTACCATCGCCTGTGGGTCTCATCACACCCCCCGCCGGCACACGCACCGCAGCCGGTTGCTCATCGCAACCCGCTACCGTTGGTGTGGTGCCACTGCTGCCAATCACGCAGTGTCATCCGTCGCATCTCAACCATAATCCTCAACCCCGGCCGAGTCTTCCACAAATGCCCAAATCATGGGTAATAATATGTTTAAGTGTTGTTCTGCTGCTTTCAGTTGCTGATTTTTTTTCATAGTTTGGTTGATGATCCTCCAATTTGATTGATGCAGAAAAGGGAAGATTCGTGTGATTTGTATTTCTGGGAAGATGCTGATGTGGGGGAACACAACTACGCTGATTATTTGGTTAGCCGAGGAATCCCAATACCAGAAGTTTGGGGTGTTGGACAAGTAATTGAAGGAACGGCAGAAGAGGAAGATGCAGAGCAGAAGGTTAAAGATGCAGTTCCTCTGATCATGGCCAAGCAACAGCTGCTGAACGGCCTTGACAGTAATGAGGAGATGAAAGATCTTGTGAAGATAATGGGCAAAATCGATGTGCTCTATAGGATGATTGTCTCTTTATTTACAATGTATGTAGCACTCGTGATGTATTCAGTGGCCATGACATGAGCACTTTGCTGAAACTAGTAATGAATGAAACCTGTGTAGCAGGCTAGGCGTAGTGTGGTGAACATCTAATGATTTCTATTAACAGAAATTGGGGGGTATCCCCTTTTGCTCATAAATAAATAAATAGCATAGGCCCTTTTGGTAATAAATAAATAAATTAGCAAAGGCCCTGTCGGGTCAGCTTTGTTCCCATTCGAATACGTCGAGCAAATTACAGTCCAACAACAAGCTATGTCATCAAATTCAAGTTTCACAGCCAAATATGAGTACAACTAAACAGCAATGTCATCATGTTTTAATCGTCATACAATCACCAAACACAAATCAACATACATAACAAGTGATGTTCTCACAACAAAATACTAAACAACATGTTCATCAGGTTTCAGTTATCATAGCAAACACAATTTCACATAGTAGATAAAAAAACGTCTTCTAACAGACAAATATGACAAAAGCAATCTAATCATCATCGGCAGCAGCAGCGTCAACATCTTCGCCATGTGTATCAGTCTGAATCGTAATTCCCTAGAGTATCATCTTCTTCTTCATCCTCAATGTCCTCGAACGTTGGCTTCTTCTTGATCAACTCTTGTATGTCCACAGCACGACAGGCAATCTTTTCGCCAGCGTCATTGACGTGATGGTTCTCAAAGATATTAGGAACATCTATGGAATCTTGTACATTAGGAGAAGTGTAAGAATCATCTTGTTGTGCAACTTCATTAAACGAATTCCTCTGCCCAAACCTTTGCAATACTCCCCAGTCATTGGTACGTGCAAATGTGCCTTCCAAGAAAAATATCTGTGTTGCTTGATTCGCCAAAATAAAAGGCTCGTTGGTCTGGTATGCTGCCTTGATATTGATGGGTTTGAAATAATCATCAGCTCTGGGTTTTGCGATCCTGGAAAACAGGTTATACCAATGACAGCACAACAGAACCACACACCGATGATCCTCGAAACTGGAGATATACTGCAACTAAACAATGTCTATTATGTTAGCATACATTTCAGTTGTCTCTCTGTCGTACGCATCTATACTCATGATGGCACTGTTTTGTGTCTTCCTGCCTTCGTCGCGTGCAAGGGTGTTGTAGTGCACATCTCCAGCAATGCAAGATTCATAATGTCTTACCCGAGTATCAGGACCCATTACTAGTGCGTAAATGGCATCATCAACTGCCTGCCCATCCTCCCGCATCTTCTTAGCCTATGGTTAGAAAATAGACAAGCTGATCATCTTATGTACTTGTCGGTGTCAAAACCAACGGATCTCGGGTAGGGGTCCCAAACTATGCATCTGAGGTCGATGGTAACAGGAGACAGGGGACACGATGTTTACCCAGGTTCGGGCCCTCTCTATGGAGGTAATACCCTACTTCCTACTTGATTGATATTGATGAATATGAGTATTACAAGAGTTGATCTACCACGAGATCGTAATAGCTGAAACCCTAGAAGTCTGGCATGTATGATTATGATTGCCCCTATGGACTAAACCCTCCGGTTTATATAGACACCAGAGGGGACTAGGGTTTGTACAAAGTCAGTTATAGAGAAAGGAATCGTCATATCCGAATGCCAAGCTTGCCATCCACGCCAAGGAGAGTCCCATCCAGACATGGGAGAGAGTCTTCTGTCTTGTATCTTCATGGCCCATCAGTCCAGCCCATGTCCAAGAGGCCGGACGTCCGAGGACCCCTTAATCCAGGACTCCCTCAGTAGCCCCTGAACCAGGCTTCAATGACGAGGTGCCCGGCGCGTAGATTGTCTTCGGCATTGCAAGGCGGGTTCCCTCTCCGAATACTCCAAAACAGCCTTCAAACACAAAGAACGTGTCCGTCCCTGCCAAACAAGTACCACACAAAACCGCAGAGAGTATAATATTTCACAAGTCCAATCCACTGACAACTTTTGTACGTGACGCCACGTCACCACCCGGTCCTTATTTCAAACCGTTTTTTGGCCTGCCGCCCCATGTTTTGAGATGCATTTTCATTGGCACGTCTTGTCAAAGCAGAGATCGTGTCCCCTTATCACGGGATTCTCATCAATACGGGCGTGGGTAACCCAATTGTGCCGTCTGCATGACCTTTTGGGGAATAGGCGAGTTTTAAGGCAAGTGGGGAGGTGCTTGATATTCGCTGCCTTTGAAAGGAGATAAGGATCCACCCCCTGTCACCCATGCCTTCTCTCTCTCTGCCCACCCATTCTCGAGCTCCAGTGCCCAAGTCCTCATCCTTCCACCTCAAGAAAGCACTCCGATCATGTATGGATCTGGAGCACAGGGCAAGTGGATGGTCTCGTCCGTCAAGGAGAAAGAGATCACCAAGCTCCGGGAGGCTGGATATTTGGCCAAGGAAGTATGCCCACCGGCTCCCGACCAAGGGACAAATCGTCCCTACCCCGAAGTCCCATGAGAGGGTAGTGTTCATCCCCCACTTCGTCTGCGGCTAGGATTTCCACTCCACCCGTTCGCCCGCGGACTCATGTTCAACTACGGGCTGGATTTCCATGATCTGGCCCCCAACTCCTTCCTCAACATCTTGACATTTATTTTCGTGTGAGAGGCCTTCCTCCTCATCTCCCCCCACTTTGGATTGTGGCTAAAGATCTTCAATGTGAAGCCGAAGGTGGTGGATGGACAACACGCAGAGTGTGGAGGCTCCATGGTGAGCAAGATGCCCAAAGTCGTATGGCCCAAAGTTACTTTCATGGAGACCGTTAAAGGGTGGCAGAAGCAGTGGTTCTATGTCACAAAGCCCCGCGACACCACCTGGGACACGGCTCCCGAGTTCAGGTCCGGGGCCCCGATGCGGCTCACCTCCTGGCTAGAGAAGGGCCTGGACTGGGCCTCGTTGGACGAGCTAACAATGCTGCAGATGCGCATCAACAGCATGGTCAACAAGAACATCAAGCTTGTCAATGTGATCCAGGTGATGCTCTTTCGTCGGATCCTTCCATGCCAAAGCCGGGCCTGCAATTTGTGGGAGTTTGATACAGCCAAGCACCAGACCCTGCAACACTTCTTCGGCGTTACGCACGAAGGCATTTGGAAGGTCCTCTTCAAGGCCAACGAGACTTGGTCGAAGGAGACCGAAGATCGTGGATACAACCTGGCCCACCCCACCAGTCCGATAAGTTTTTTCAAGGTGTATCCTTTACTTACATACTCAAGGAGAATGTCTAAGCTTCTCCATCTTACTTTTTCAGGGCTGGACAAAGAAGGCGGAGTTGGTCAAGAGTTTGGCTCCGCTGCCTGAAGACCCAGCAATTCCACTTCTGACAAAGATGCTGGTTCCGGCGGCCTACAAGGCACCGAAGAAGAAGGCCAATAAGAAGGCCAAGGGGACCAGAGGTGGTCTCCGCCACAAGGGTACTTCGGACGTACGTCCAAAGACACCGAGACCCATTCCTCACCCGCCAACGACGAGGAGGAGGAGGAGGAGCAGGAAGAAGAAAGCTACTCCCCCTTGTGGGGGGAGAAAGAAAAGGGCGGCCTCCACACGTCTGGAGGCCGAAGCGTCCAAGAGGGCGAGAGCCTCCCTTGCGGACGGCACCACGCCAGATACCGACAACAGCTCGGGGTGGCGCCCCAGGGATAAGCCCCTGGCTGGATCGTAAGTATTCAAAGGCTCTGACGCACTTATATGTCCGACTCCTTTATCTCGTAATTCTAATGTGTTGAATCACGTGCTGCTGTCACTACAAAAAATAGACACATCCATGACATTTTGGGCCGAACGAATTTTTTTCCTGTCATACTTATGACACTTCTATGAAGAAAATTGTGACAAAACCTGGTATCATCATAGATGTGGTGGGCTCCTACTTCTATGACAAAAAAATCATGACAGAAAATGGGCTTTTTGTCCTGGGCGGGCCGGAGACGCAGTTGCATGACATTCTTTGGGCCGTCCATGACGGAAAAAACCATGGTAGAAGCGAGGGCGAGGAAAATTTCGGCGAGTTCCCGGTTACGGTGGGTGGTCTGGGGCCGAGCGATGCGTTTTTCTCTCGTACACGTATGCACGTGCGTGCGAGGCGTTGGCTCTAACTGAACCTGTGCGAGGCATTGGGATCTAACTTGTCACACCCTAGCTAGTTATGCATTAGAGTGTTGCATCATGTTTACTTTTTCATCAAAAACTTGAAATGGGGATGACAGAACCCCCAGTCCCCTCTGAAACCAACTAGGGTTACTAAAATAATTTTTCAATGAACCTGAAATGCCCTTCTAAAATGCCCATCATTTTTGTCTTGGTTCAGAACCTCTGCCAAAAGTGGTGCACATTTTCCTAGGCCATCCTTGGGTGTTTGAATTAAATCATAAATATTTGAATTTGGGCATTTAAAATAATATAAATTAGTTAAATGCTCAAATATCTCCAAACTAAAATGTTTCATGTTGGAAATAATCCAACTATGGGCCAGGAATAGTTTGGTGATTTTTGAAGTTGCATAGGTATTTTATTAAATTCAACAAAGTTGCAGATATATTAAATAAAAAACAGAAACAGAAAAAGAAGGGAAAAACTTACCTGGCGCCACCGCAGGCCCACCAGCCAGCCCACCTGGCCGGCCCAGCCCGGCCACCGCTCCAGCGAGCTGCTTGGCTCGCCAGGCAGGCAGCCAAGGTGCTCGGCGGCGGCACCGCAGCTCGCCACGCAGCTGCTCGCCGCCTCGCCGCCTCCCTCGCCCGGCTAACGCCGTGAACCGGCCTCCCTCTCTCCCCCGAACCCCCCAGACACCCCCTCTCCTCTCCAGCTCCTCCCCCTCGCACGCCCCAGCCATGGCCGACGCCACCGTCGCCGCACCATCGTCGTAGCCGTGTTCCCCGTCGTCTCCACGCCGCGCCACCCTGTCCAGAAGCTCCGCCGTCCTCTACTCCTTCGAGCTAGCCGAGCCCCGAGCGCTCGCGTGCCTCGAAGCCGCCGCACCGACCTCATCCGAGCTCGCCGTCGCCGGAGATCCCTTTCAACGCCGTCGCTGCCTCAGCTCGTCCCCGACCCCGCCGGTGGCCTCTACGGGAGCGCTGTGAGCCTAGCTACTCCCCCGACCCTCTCTCTCTCATTCCCGAGCCGTGTAGCCACTGCACGAGGATCACACGCCCGCACCGTCGCGGACCTCGTCGCCGACGTGCTTCCGGCCACACTCCGGCCACAAGATGGTGTCCATCTTACTCACCGAGTTCCGCAGCACCTAGCCAGCCACTCCCCGAGCCTCACCGACCCCTCTAGCGCCAAGTTCACCTTCGGCCGAACCCCGGTGGCCGCCAAAGTCGTCGCCGGCGCCAACTCCGGCCACCCCGACCCCAACGGACTCCGCCAAGAGCTGCGGTTTGTCCTCAGCTCCACTCCGGTGGTCTCCGCGGTCCATTTGGTGGCCGAAATGGTCAAAATCACTCCCGCCGCCGCGTCGGGCTCGCCGGCGACTAAACGCCGGCAACCGACTTTGACTTTGACCACGGGTGGGCCCTGGTTGACTCCCCTGAGTCAATGACAGGTGGGGCCCAGCCCTGTTAATTAAACAGGATTAGTTTTAATTAAAATAATCACCCTGACATGCGGGACCCACTGTCAGGTTTGACCCAGACCTGTTCCGTTGACCTGCTGACGTCACACTGACGTCAGGCTGACGCAGTAATTGATTTTCTGAATTTAAATTAAATCAGGAAATTCCAGAATATTATTTAAACTTCAAAAATTCATAACTTTTATTCTGTAACTCCAAATTGGACAAATTATATATGAAAAATGATCAGAAAAATCCAATCTATCCATCTGTACTATTTTCATGCATGATCAAACAAGTTAAATTGATGTTTTAAGCAGAACAAGGAAAAGCACTTTAAAAGGCCATGTTTGAGTTTGAAATTTGAATCTTTGATTCAAATTTGTTCAAACCCTTCTGGTTCTAGTTGCATTAGCCCAACACACTCATATTGCCATGTTTCATGCATGCATCATATTGTTGCACATTGTTTGGTGATGCTTGTGTATCGATGTCCTTTGCGACAGGTTCTGCCTCCGAGGAGTACCGTGATTACCCTAACGAAGAACCGTATCAGTGCATCGAACCATCAGGCAAGCAACCAACCATTTGATCATATCGATACAATCCCATGTTCTCGCTCCTGCTCTCCTTTACTGCATTAAGACAACGCGTTTCAAACTACTGTGTGCTACGGTAGTTGAACCCATTTCCTCTGCATGACCTGTCATTGCCACAGTAACTAGATGAAACCCACTAGCATGTGTAGGAGTTGAATGAGCCATATGTATGTGTTGTTCCTACCTTGCTATGCCTGCTATGCTTAGAGTCGTGTCAGGTCTGGTTCATCTGGGTGATGGGCTAGAGTGAAATGATTATGTCGGTAATGGGAGTGGTGTGGTGAACACGATTTGGTAAAGGTATCGATGAGAGGCCATGTAGGAGTACATGGTGGGTTGTTTCATTGAAGCCGACCTTAAGCACTGAGATCTGTATGTGTGATTTAAGAATCAGCTACTACCATGCATTGGGCCCGAAACCAATGGACCCTCTCGGCTTCTTATTCACCCTAGTTCTCCGTCCAGGAGTTGCAAGTAGTTTCTGGTGTTTGTAGCCTACTGGAGGCCGTGGACAGCGCTGACCGTAGGGGTGGGCTGTGATGCGGTAGGTACGTGGCACGGTGTACCGAATACCCGTTAGGTATCTCGGGAACCCTGTTCACATCGTTCGGGGCCGTATGGGAAACCTCGGCCAGACTCCCTGCGGATGGAACCTGGATAGGCGATAAACCTGGACTGGAGGCTTAGGTGATTAGGTAGGTCGTGGCCGACACCCACGTTGGGCTTCCGCTTGAAGGTTGTCGAGTACATGTCGTGTAAGCGACGGTAAGTGGTGAGAGCGTGTATGAAGAAGTACACCCCTGCAGGGTTAACATGATCTATTCGAATAGCCGCGTCCGCGGTAAAGGACTACTTGGTTGCCTATACAGTTCATAGACAAGTAAATGGAAACTACTAAAAGCCTCAAGATAAGTGTGAGTGCCGAGGATGGCTCTTCCGTAGGAAGACGGAGGTGGATCCTCGGTAGTGTATTGAAGTGGTGAGTAGTGGACTCGTGTGCGCAAAACCATTTCAAGTTGGAGTATCGTAGGATAGTCTAGCCAAGAGTCAAAGCTGGCTTGCTGCAATAACTCCACCAACCCTTCTTGATACTATGCATGTATGTAGGATCTGATGTAAGTCTTGCTGAGTACCTTTGTACTCATGTTGCTATAATCTACATTTTTACAGAAGACGCTGCAACCCCTTCTGATGGGTTCTATGTAGACGTTGACATCAACGAGTAGGCTAAAGACCCAGGTGGTGACCCTAAGCTTGTGGAGGACCACGTAGTATAGCTAGGCTTTCCAAGCCTCTTTTATTTTACTAGTTGTCTGTACTCAGACAAGTTACTTCCGCTGTTGGCTTGTATGACTGTATGACTTGTATGTTGGGTCGCGAGACCCGTACCTTTGTGTATGTTATGTATGGCTCCCTGAGCCCTAAATAAAGTACTTGTGTCATAGAGTCATGTTGTGATGCTTCGTTGTATTTGCACATATCGAGCATATTGTGTGTATGATTGAAATGCTTGGTATGTGTGGGATCTGACTATCTAGTTGTTTATCTTTAGTAGCCTCTTTTACCGGGAAATGTCTCCTAGTGTTACCGCTGAGCCATGGTAGCTTGCTACTGCTCTGGAACACTTAGGCTGGCCGGCATGTGTCCTTCTTCGTTCCTGTGTCTGTCCCTTCGGGGAAATGTCACGCTTTGAGTACCGGAGTCCTGTTAGCCCGCTACAGCCCGGTTTACCGGAGTCCTGCTAGCCCAGTGCTACAGCCCGGACCCACTTGCTGATGACCGACACGTTCGAAGCTGGGTCATGGATGCCTGTCCCTGTAAGTCTGTGCCACTTTGGGTTTACGACTAGTCATGTCAGCCCGGGCTCCTTATCATATGGATGCTAGCGACACTATCATATACGTGAGCCAAAAGGCGCAAACGGTCCCGGGCAAAGGTAAGACGACACCCGTGGGGATACCGTGCGTGAGGCCGCAAAGTGATATGAGGTGTTACCAGCTAGATCGATGTGACATCGAGTCGGGGTCCTGACAGCGTTGGCATCAGAGCCGGACTGCCTGTAGGTTCTCCAAGCCAAACTGGTCGATGTTGAGTCTAGAAATTCTTTAGTTATATGTAGGGGAATTGTTTGTGGGATGGAACGTAAGGCTCTTTTTACTCCTTATACCTTATGACTTTCTGATCTGAGTCAGTCCATTCTTCTACCGGGGGTTAAGGAATTAGGATCTGCTCTCTCTATCAGGATCACGAGTTACTAATCAGTAGTACCTTATAGGTTTGATGGTTACAAGCCTAGTTCAGTTCTACTACCACATTATGTTGTTAGGATGGTTCCAGAACTTTGATGTGATGATGTTGAGTGTGTACGAAATCCTTTGTCAAATGTCTCAATATCCTTTTTGAGCATTTACAGCTGTTATGCTGCCGAAATTTTGCTAGAAATTCTAATGCCTTTGCATTATGATTGTGCTTTCAGATGGCCACTCGCGACCTCAATCAAGTGGTTCGCCTGACTCGATGCCTAGATGTACCCGGCCATACTGCTAAGTTGGTCAGGGTAATGACTGAGGCTGGATACCGCTGGTATCCCGAGTACACGGTCGAAGAGCAATTCCGAGATTTTAATCAAAGCCAGTATCTCTGCACTGTCAGGATATTTCCATCTTATCCTGGATCCACCGAGCCTCTTCACTGCTCCTATGGACTCGGGGTTACTATTGAGATGGCTGTGCAGGACGCCGCCTACTCTATGATGACCATTATGCGAGTCAGATCTGGGTTATTTCGGGACTCTGATTTCCGGTATATGCCAGGATCACTTCCGGGAGCACAAGGGTATCTCCAAGCTATCTATGCTGACTCCACTCAGGAGGATTCACGGACTCGCACCACTGCTGAGATGCTCGAGGATAAGGACCGTGAAAATCGGGCCTTAAGGTTAGAGCTCTTCAATACCCGTGCTGACCACTGGGCCACTTTGACTCGGTTCGCACCGGCGGTGCAAGCTGGATATTCAGATATGCGCAATCTCTATCCTGTGAGATCTGCTCTGCCAGACGTGATGGTTTGGCGTGATGTAGGAGGCATCACCCCACCTCGCGGTCCCCGCAGGCCACCGTTTGTTGGTCCACGACCTCATCCTAGCCCCTATGGTCCACAAGCTCCGCGAGACCGTCTGTTTCCGGATGATCATGTTGAACTTCCAGGCTATGGAGGCGACTTCTACGAGGACTACTACGGATCGGTCTGAGTTAGTGGTAGTATCACTAGTTTGCACTAGCTGTGTCGTCTATCGTCCCGCGTAACTCGTGGGATATGACCTAGTTTGTACTCTTTTCGGAGATGTAGAAAAATAATGTATAGGAGCTTGGAATGCCTCCGATGAGATGTAATCCTCTTTTCACCGTAATAGTACTATGTTTGGTCTTGTACTAAACCCTGTATGGTGTGTATGACGATGGAATAAAAGAAGCAGTTTCTGTATCTACCATGTCATACGGATGATCATCTTGCATTCCGATTTATTCCTTACATTATGTATCCTATATCGGAATTTTACCATCCTGACTAAATCGTTGTCTTGTTTACCTAGGATGGTCAACACGCGCGCTAACCCTGCTTCTCAAGAGCAGGCCGAAGGCAGTGAAGCCAGGGATGTAAATCTGCCTCATCCTCCTTCACTAGCCGAGGTGATGATGGAAGCTGAGAGAAACAAGCGGGAGACCAACCGTTTGTTGGAGCGTATTGAACAGAATACAACACACCATCAGAGGGCTAACGTGGTGTCACTCAGTGATTTTATCAAATTGCATCCACCCACGTTCCACCACTCCGTCGAGCCTCTCGACGCTGATGACTGGCTTCGCAGTATCTCTCACAAACTGCGTTCCGCGCTGGTAGCGGAGGCTGACAAGGTCACCTTTGCTGCATATCATCTTGAAGGCCCCGCCAGTCTATGGTGGGAGAATTATGGAGCTATGCGCCCAGCGGGCCATGTCACTACTTGGGCTGAGTTCAGCGAGGCTTTCCGTGAACATCACATTCCGGAGGGTCTCATGGACCGTAAACGTGAAGAATTTTGCAGTTTCACCCAAGGCCGACTTTCTGTGGATGCTTACAGCAGGGAGTTTGGTAATCTCGCACGATATGCAACTGAGGAAGTGTCTACTGACGCCAAGAAGCAAGCAAGGTTCTGTAAGGGCCTTAGTCCTGAGCTTCGCCGCGACCTCCGTCTGCATGAGTGCACATCTTTTTCGAAACTTGTCAACAAAGCCATCAGTGCTGAAACTGGTCAGACTGACTATGACGCAACACGCAAGCATGGACGTGACATGGGTTCCTCATCCGGTGCTGGTCCTCAGAAGCGCCGCGTGTGGGTACCCAACACCGCCCTGCCACCCAGATTCACACCGAGGCCATCTTTCCAGGCGCCTTGCCCCGTTCAACAGTCTGCCCCAGCCAAGCCCTATGGGGGTCCAACCAATAATGCTCCTCCACGTACCAGTTCCGTGACTTGTTTCAAGTGTGGGGAATCTGGTCACTATATGCGTGAGTGTCCCCAGACCAACCCCAATCAATCTGCTAAAGCTGTTGGCCGTGGCAAGCCGACAGGGAAAGTGTTTCATGCTAAACCGGTCACCGCTTCACGTGGCCATGTCAACTGTATCTCTGCCGAAGAAGCTCAAGAGGATCCCAACGTCGTTCTCGGTACGCTTCTTGTTAATTGCCACCCGGCATCTGTTCTTTTTGATACAGGAGCCTCTCATTCTTTTATATCTGAAAACTATGCTCGCTTGCATAACGTCGCATTCGGTGATATGCCAACCTCTATGGTAATTCAAACTCCGGGATCCAAATGGCAAACTTCTAGAGTAAGCCATGGAAATGAAATCCAAGTCGATAGACTTGTTTTTCTCGCATCTTTGATAGCCCTTAAATCTTCAGATATTAATATCATTTTGGGTATGGACTGGATGTCAGCTCATCAAGCCAAAATTGATTGCTTCTCTAGGACTGTTCAACTCACCCATCCTTCGGGGAAGATAGTCAATGTCTTGACCCGAATAGCCAAGCGACAATTATATTCTCTTAACGCCAGCCCTTTGCCAGACCTTGAGGACGTTCCGGTAGTCCGTGACTTCCCGGATGTCTTCCCAGAAGAATTGCCAGGTGTTCCACCTGACAGGGATGTTGAGTTCGTAATCGACCTCATCCACGGAACCGTTCCGATTGCTAGGAGACCCTATAAGATGGCACCCCTAGAACTAGCCGAGCTTAAGAAACAACTCGATGAGTCCTTGAAAAAGGGTTTCATCCGACCTAGTTCATCTCCGTGGGCTTGCCCCGTCCTATTCGTCAAGAAGAAGGATGGTACGGACCGGATGGTTGTAGATTACCGACCTGTCAATCTGGTCACAATCAAGAACAAATATCCACTTCCCAGGATCAACGATCTGTATGATCAGCTCGCTGGATCCTCAGTCTTCTCCAAGATGGATTTGAGGTTGGGATACCATCAAATCAAAATCAGAAACGGGGACATTCCTAAAACGGCCTTTGTTACTCGTTATGGCCAATACGAGTACATCGTCATGTCCTTCGGTTTAACCAACGCTCCAGCCACCTTTTCTCGGTTAATGAACTCAATCTTCATGGAGTATTTGGATAAATTCGTCGTAGTTTATCTCGATGATATACTCATCTACTCCAAGAACGAGGAAGAACATGCCGAACATCTAAGGCTAGTGTTGAAGAAACTTCGAGAGCATCGCCTTTATGCCAAATTTTCTAAATGTGAATTCTGGTTGTCAGAAGTGACCTATTTGGGTCATGTAATATCTGGTAAAGGTATTGCTGTTAACCCTGAGCGAGTTCAAGCCGTCCTTAATTGGAGTCCACCTGAATCGGTCAAGCAAGTTCGGAGTTTTCTGGGCTTAGCGAGCTATTGCCGTCGCTTTGTCGAGAACTTCTCCAAAGTTGCTAAACCTCTAACCGAACTCCTCAAGAAAGATAAGAAGTTCGAATGGACTCCACAATGTGAGCACAACTTTCAGGAACTGAAAAGACGCCTGACCTCTGCTCCCGTGCTGGTACCGCCAGACTTCTCCAAGGACTTCGTTATCTACTGCGACGCCTCACGACAAGGACTAGGTTGCATTCTCATGCAAGATCGACATGTAATTGCTTACGCTTCACGGCAATTACACCCACATGAGGAGAATTATCCTACCCATGATCTAGAGCTTGCAGCCGTAGTCTATGCACTTAAGACCTGGCGACATTATCTCCTCGGTAATCGATGCGAAATATTCACTGATCACCAAAGTCTGAACTACATTTTCACCCAACCGGATCTGAATCTCAGGCAAAGACGTTGGGTTGAATTGATCACAGACTTCGACTTAGGAATAACCTACACCCCAGGGAAAGCCAACGTCATGGCTGATGCACTAAGTCGTAAATCTTATTGTAACAACCTGATGTTACAACAAAGTCAACCGCTTCTCCATGAGGAATTTCGGAAGCTTAACCTTCACATTGTACCTCAAGGTTTTCTTTCCACCTTGGTAGCAAAACCTACTCTTACGGATCAAATCATCGCTGCCCAAAAGCGAGATAAGGGAATATCTAAAATCAAAGAGAACATTGCTAGCGGAGGTGCTAGTTGTTTCTCCACCAATGATCATGGTGTTGTGTACTTTGAGAACCGTCTAGTGGTTCCCAAGAACCAGCATCTACGACAGTTGATCCTTAAGGAGGCTCATGAATCTCCTCTCACCATTCATCCCGGTAGCACTAAAATGTATCAGGACCTACGCCAGAGGTTCTGGTGGACTAGGATGAAGAGAGAAATTGCTCAGTATATTGCAAATTGCGACGTCTGTCGTCGTGTAAAAGCAGAGCATCAACGGCCTGCTGGTACCCTTCAACCCTTAGCTATTCCTGAATGGAAATGGGATAAAATTGGTATGGATTTCATTACCGGTTTTCCCAGGACCAAAAGAGGGAATAATTCTATTTTCGTCGTGGTCGATCGTCTTTCCAAAGTAGCTCATTTCCTACCTGTTCGTGAGAGTATAACCGCTAGTCAGCTGGTAGACTTATACATCTCCCGAATAGTGTCCCTCCATGGTGTTCCTTTGGAAATCAATTCGGATCGAGGAAGTCTTTTCACCTCTCGATTTTGGGAAAGTTTCCAAAATGCTATGGGAACTCGTCTCTCCTTTAGCACCGCTTTCCACCCTCAGTCGAGTGGTCAAGTGGAACGCGTCAATCAGATTCTAGAAGACATGCTTCGAGCCTCTTTTATCTCATTCGGAATGGATTGGGAGAAGTGCCTTCCATTTGCCGAATTCGCTTACAACAACAGCTATCAATCTAGCTTGGGTAAAGCCCCTTTTGAAGTTCTCTATGGACGACGATGTCGAACACCCCTTAACTGGTCAGAGACCGGGGAAAGAAAATTCTTTGGCCCGGATATGATTCAGGAAGCAGAAGATCAAGTTCGTATCGTTCGTGAAAAGTTGAAAACAGCCCAATCCCGTCAAAAGAGTCAATATGACCGAAAGCATAAGGCTATGACTTTCGAGGTTGACGAGAAGGCTTATCTTCGGGTCACCCCTCTGAAGGGAACCCATCGTTTCGGTATCAAAGGCAAATTGGCTCCTCGTTACATTGGACCCTTTCGCATTCTCACCAAACGAGGAGAAGTTGCCTACCAATTGGAACTACCTCCGCACCTCTCCAGGGTCCACGATGTCTTCCACGTTTCTCAACTCAGGCGTTGCTTCTCGGATCCTATCCGTGGAGTGGACCACGAAACGCTTGATCTCCAAGATGATCTTACATATCGAGAGTACCCCATCCGTATCCTCGATCAGGCTGAGCGTACCACTCGACGTCAGAACATCAAGTTCCTCAAAGTTCAGTGGTCTCATCATTCTGAGGATGAAGCAACTTGGGAAAGGGAGGATCGTCTTCGACTTGAGTATCCCGCCTTCTTCCCGGAGGAACCCAAATCTCGGGACGAGATTCTTTTGAGTGGGGGTGAGTTGTCACACCCTAGCTAGTTATGCATTAGAGTGTTGCATCATGTTTACTTTTTCATCAGAAACTTGAAATGGGGATGACAGAACCCCCAGTCCCGTCTGAAACCAACTAGGGTTACTAAAATAATTTTTCAATGAACCTGAAATGCCCTTCTAAAATGCCCATCATTTTTGTCTTGGTTCAGAACCTCTGCCAAAAGTGGTGCACATTTTCCTAGGCCATCCTAGGGTTTTTGAATTAAATCATAAATATTTGATTTTGGGCATTTAAAATAATATAAAATAGTTAAATGCTCAAATATCTCCAAACTAAAATGTTTCATGTTGGAAATAATCCAACTATGGGCCAGGAATAGTTTGGTGATTTTTGAAGTTGCATAGGTATTTTATTAAATTCAACAAAGTTGCAGATATATTAAATAAAAAACAGAAACAGAAAAAGAAGGGAAAAACTTACCTGGCGCCACCGCAGGCCCACCAGCCAGCCCACCTGGCCGGCCCAGCCCGGCCACCGCTCCAGCGAGCTGCTTGGCTCGCCAGGCAGGCAGCCAAGGTGCTCGGCGGCGGCACCGCAGCTGGCCACGCAGCTGCTCGCCGCCTCGCCGCCTCCCTCGCCCGGCTAACGCCGTGAACCGGCCTCCCTCTCTCCCCCGAACCCCCCAGACACCCCCTCTCCTCTCCAGCTCCTCCCCCTCGCACGCCCCAGCCATGGCCGACGCCACCGTCGCCGCACCACCGTCGTAGCCGTGTTCCCCGTCGTCTCCACGCCGCGCCACCCTGTCCAGAAGCTCCGCCGTCCTCTACTCCTTCGAGCTAGCCGAGCCCCGAGCGCTCGCGTGCCTCGAAGCCGCCGCACCGACCTCGTCCGAGCTCGCCGTCGCCGGAGATCCCTTTCAACGCCGTCGCTGCCTCAGCTCGTCCCCGACCCCGCCGGTGGCCTCTACGGGAGCGATGTGAGCCTAGCTACTCCCCCGACCCTCTCTCTCTCATTCCCGAGCCGTGTAGCCACCGCACGAGGATCACACGCCCGCACCGTCGCGGACCTCGTCGCCGACGTGCTTCCGGCCACACTCCGGCCACAAGATGGTGTCCATCTTACTCACCGAGTTCCGCAGCACCTAGCCAGCCACTCCCCGAGCCTCACCGACCCCTCTAGCGCCAAGTTCACCTTCGGCCGAACCCCGGTGGCCGCCAAAGTCGTCGCCGGCGCCAACTCCGGCCACCCCGACCCCAACGGACTCCGCCAAGAGCTGCGGTTTGTCCTCAGCTCCACTCCGGTGGTCTCCGCGGTCCATTTGGTGGCCGAAATGGTCAAAACCACTCCCGCCGCCGCGTCGGGCTCGCCGGCGACTAAAAGCCGGCAGCCGACTTTGACTTTGACCACGGGTGGGCCCTGGTTGACTCCCCTGAGTCAATGACAGGTGGGGCCCAGCCCTGTTAATTAAACAGGATTAGTTTTAATTAAGTTTTAATTAAAATAATCACCCTGACATGCGGGACCCACTGTCAGGTTTGACCCAGACCTGTTCCGTTGACCTGCTGACGTCACACTGACGTCAGGCTGACGCAGTAATTGATTTTCTGAATTTAAATTAAATCAGGAAATTCCAGAATATTATTTAAACTTCAAAAATTCATAACTTTTATTCTGTAACTCCAAATTGGACAAATTATATATGAAAAATGATCAGAAAAATCCAATCTATCCATCTGTACTATTTTCATGCATGATCAAACAAGTTAAATTGATGTTTTAAGCAGAACAAGGAAAAGCACTTTAAAAGGCCATGTTTGAGTTTGAAATTTGAATCTTTGATTCAAATTTGTTCAAACCCTTCTGGTTCTAGTTGCATTAGCCCAACACACTCATATTGCCATGTTTCATGCATGCATCATATTGTTGCACATTGTTTGGTGATGCTTGTGTATCGATGTCCTTTGCGACAGGTTCTGTCTCCGAGGAGTACCGTGATTACCCTAACGAAGAACCGTATGAGTGCATCGAACCATCAGGCAAGCAACCAACCATTTGAGCATATCGATACAATCCCATGTTCTCGCTCCTGCTCTCTTTTACTACATTAAGACAACGCGATTCAAACTGCTGTGTGCTACGGTAGTTGAACCCATTTCCTCTGCATGACCTGTCATTGCCACAGTAACTAGATGAAACCCACTAGCATGTGTAGGAGTTGATTGAGCCCTATGTATGTGTTGTTCCTACCTTGCTATGCCTGCTATGCTTAGAGTCGTGTCAGGTCTGGTTCATCTGGGTGATGGGCTAGAGTGAAATGATTATGTCGGTAATAAGAGTGGTGTGGTGAATACGATTTGGTAAAGGTATCGATGAGAGGCCATGTAGGAGTACATGGTGGGTTGTTTCATTGAAGCCGACCTTAAGCACTGAGATTTGTATGTGTGATTTAAGAATCAGCTACTACCATACATTGGGCCCTGAAATATGACCCCGCTCGACTTCTTATTCACCCTAGCTCTCTGTCCAGGAGTTGCAAGTAGTTTCTGGTGTTTGTAGCCTACTGGAGGCCGTGGATAGCGCTGACCGTAGGGGTGGGCTGTGATGCGGTAGGTACGTGGCACGGTGTACCGAATACCCGTTAGGTATCTCGGGAACCCTGTTCACATCGTTCGGGGCCGTATGGGAAACCTCGGCCGGACTCCCTGCGGATGGAACCTGAATAGGCGATAAACCTGGACTAGAGGCTTAAGTGTTTAGGTAGGTCGTGGTCTACACCCACGTCGGCTTTTGCTTGAAGTCTGCCGAGCACATGTCGTGTGCAGACGCTAAGTGGTGGAAACATGTATGAGGAAGTACACCCCTGCAGGGTTATCATAATCTATTCGAATAGCCGCGTCCGCGGTAAAGGACTACTTGGTTGCCTATACAGTTCATAGACAAGTAAATGGAAACTACTAAAAGCCTCAAGATAAGTGTGAGTGCCGAGGATGGCTCTTCCGTAGGAAGACGGAGGTGGATCCTCGGTAGTGTATTGAAGTGGTGAGTAGTGGACTCGTGTGCGCAAAACCATTTCAAGTTGGAGTATCGTAGGATAGTCTAGCCAAGAGTCAAAGCTGGCTTGCTGCAATAACTCCACCAACCCTTCTTGATACTATGCATGTATGTAGGATCTGATGTAAGTCTTGCTGAGTACCTTTGTACTCATGTTGCTATAATCTACATTTTTACAAAAGACGCTGCAACCCCTTCTGATGGGTTCTATGTAGACGTTGACATCAACGAGTAGGCTAA